>NC_084621.1:69798203-69841356 GCF_033978795.1 Nerophis ophidion
TATTAATAACAGGAGTGATATTGTTATTACAAACATGAGTGATATTGTTATTAATAACATGAGTGATATTGTTATTACAAACATGAGTGATATTGTTATTACAAACATGAGTGATATTGTTATTACAAACATGAGTGATATTGTTATTACAAACATGAGTGATATTGTTATTACAAACATGAGTGATATTGTTATTACAAACATGAGTGATATTGTTATTACAAACATGAGTGATATTGTTATTACATCAAACTGGATTCAAGTTTGATGAAGAAAGTATGGAGAATGTTTCCAAATGTAATGAGGATGGGCTCCAAGTACAATCCTGCTCCCCCAAGTGGTCCCGGGGCAGTGATGCAATACTTCCATGTTTACAGCCAACAACAGCAGGTCCTACATTGAGGAATGTTAGTCAGTTAGTTGATTACAACAAATAAGTTCTGGTCGCTGGTGGAGATTGACTTTTGTCTGGAAAGTAGAGATCATGTATTCAAAGTTATTACATTCTGGAAGCGCTAACGTTTCTCTATATTTGTAGTATTTCTTCTATTCTATTCTATTTCCTCCCTCTGATGAAATATGAACGTTGCAATTGTTGTTAGCTGACTTGTTGTCACACTTCCTCAGAAGGACTCATGAGGCGCTTTGGTGCCCAGACAATAATGGAATGTCAACAAAAATGTCGAGTGATTCCGAGGATTTAAAAGACTGGGAGCCGGTTCTCAACTAGAACTGGTTTGCTCTTCCCATCCCCTAATGTGTGTGTGTGTGTGTGTGTGTGTGTGTGTGTGTGTGTGTGTGTGTGTGAGATTGTGAGGGTCACAAAAATGAAAGGGCAAGTGCAGACAGGACCTGCGTGTCAGGACAACGTCTCCCTCAAGCTTCTTGCTTTCCAAATTCTAACCCACGGCATGACGAGCAACTTTTCAGCGAGCCTCAGCTCACTTCTTTTAAATGTTGACCAACTTTAGGACTGCAAAGGTTGGGCCGGGGCGCAGCACCTCACCAATGACACCTTTCTCGCTTTGTCTCCTTTTTAGAAACATCTCCGGCTCAGAGTCATTGAGCAAGCAAGGTTCCCAACCATGGACAGTGTGGCAAACTGGCTGGTGGAGAACAAGGACAAGATCGAGAAAGGGGTGGACATCATGGGTCAAGCGGCCGAGGTGCTGGCCGCCACCGTGGGTCAGATCCACCCCATCCTGGAGGCCGTATTCTTGGCCTCGGCTGAGATCCTCAACAACCCCGAGAGCAAAGAGGCCATCTACCTGACGAAGAAGATAGAAGAGGTCAATGAGAAGGTGTTGGGCGTCCAGAATGAGATTGACAAAATTGCTCTGGAGCTGCAAAGGACGTCCATGAACAAGCAGAACTTTGACCGTGAGGCTCAGATGCTCGGCCAGTACGAAAAGTTCCAGGAGTTTCTCAACGCCAAGCCAGACTGGAAAATGAAAAAGAAGGAGAAGTTCCTCAAGTATTACGAGAACACAGACGGCGACTTGAACTTGGACGCTCTCTACAACGCCGTCATGGGAGAGAATATCTCAGGTGACCCCATGCTGGACACGGTGGTCGCCACAGAGCAGAGGAGCAGGAGGGCAGTGGAGGAATTCTGCGCTTCGCTGAAGAAGCTTTTCGTCGTCGGCCTCATCGCCATCATGGGCTACGCCGCCCTCAAGGAGGGCGTGGTGGAGAGGGACTTGGTGACCAAGTGGCAGACACGAATGGAGGCGGTGGAGAAACGGATGAAAACCGCAGTGGATCACTGCACAGAGACCTTTATGGACCAAGCCAAAATGGACCTGGAGAAAGAGCTGGAGGTGAACCCCGGCACAGTCAATGAGGACTTCACCCGAGCACTCCTGGACTCCCTGGTGAAGAAGTACGACTGGGTCAAGTGGTCGGTCCGAGCCTTCAACAGCAGGGAGCGCATCTTCTTCTACAACTGGCTGGCAGGGAAGAAGTTCCACGGCAGCGGCGGCGCCAGCTGGTTTGAAATGACCACCAGCAACAAGATCCAAGTGGTGGTGTCTTTCTGCGTGGACCCTCAGTCCATCGACAAGCGCCAGATCAGGGAGCAGATCGAGAAGCAAAAACTGAAGGGAAACATGATGGCGGTGGCGCTGACTCTGAACCAATGCTTCCCCAACTGCCTGGTGCACGCCGTCAGCCACTACAAGGAGGTGGTGGAGTCCAACAACTTCAGCGTGGACACCTACTACTATGGCAAACACAAACCAGCCTTCTTGTGCATCCACCCGCAGTAGGCGGAGAAGACAGCATCGTCTCACTTCAAATCTTTAATGCATTCCTGTAATGAGATCTGCCGGGACTCTGTGTCACTTCACTCTTCTTAAGATCTGCCGGGACTCTGTGTCACTTCACTCTTCTTAAGATCTGCCGGGACTCTGTGTCACTTCACTCTTCTTAAGATCTGCCGGGACTCTGTGTCACTTCACTCTTCTTAAGATCTGCCGGGACTCTGTGTCACTTCACTCTTCTTAAGATCTGCCGGGACTCTGTGTCACTTCACTCTTCTTAAGATCTGCCGGGACTCTGTGTCACTTCACTCTTCTTAAGATCTGCCGGGACTCTGTGTCACTTCACTCTTCTTAAGATCTGCCGGGACTCTGTGTCACTTCACTCTTCTTAAGATCTGCCTGGACTCTGTGTCACTTCACTCTTCTTAAGATCTGCCTGGACTCTGTGTCACTTCACTCTTCTTAAGATCTGCCTGGACTCTGTGTCACTTCACTCTTCTTAAGATCTGCCGGGACTCTGTGTCACTTCACTCTTCTTAAGATCTGCCTGGACTCTGTGTCACTTCACTCTTCTTAAGATCTGCCGGGACTCTGTGTCACTTCACTCTTCTTAAGATCTGCCTGGACTCTGTGTCACTTCACTCTTCTTAAGATCTGCCTGGACTCTGTGTCACTTCACTCTTCTTAAGATCTGCCGGGACTCTGTGTCACTTCACTCTTCTTAAGATCTGCCTGGACTCTGTGTCACTTCACTCTTCTTAAGATCTGCCGGGACTCTGTGTCACTTCACTCTTCTTAAGACACGCTTTAGTGGACAACACTTATTTCTCATCAGCCCGCTCAGGAAAATGGGGGAAAAAATCATTCATTATTACTTGGGATAGGTAACAAATTCAGTAGTTTTGTAGGTACCAACCGAATTCTGGTAGCGATTGGCATAAAATCCGAATGTACCATATTTGAATAGCTTTGTTGAATCTGATGTCGCGTTTGGTTGGCAACTCAGCAGCAGCTCCAGCGCCGGGCAGGGAAATAAGCAGTTAAGCGCTCCGAGCGGACTCAGAAGGACACATTCTACATGATAGTACAGTTTTTCCTGCCAACAAAGCAAAAAGAAGGCGCTTAAAAGTTCGTCAAGGCTCCACTTTTAAAAATGTGCTAGCTCAATGCTAGTTTACATGGGATATGCCATATGCATGCTACCGATTAGCATAAGCAATCTTACATGGCAATTTCAACACCATGTTTTCAATCAGAACTACAACTAAATGCACCTAACAATCAAATAGGTGTTTCACATTTATTAAGCCATAATCTCTCAAACGGGCCTACCTGTGCATCCTGCCTGAACCTGGAACCTGGAACCTGGAACCTGGAACTTCCCTCTTGGTGATACAGTGGGACACGCTTCAGTTGACAACACTTATTTGTCAACAGCCCGCAATATGCACAAACAAAAAGGTTCAAAAAGTCTTTATTTTTACTTGGACAGGTACCAAATTCAGTATGTTTATCAGAACCAACCTAATTCTGTCAGTACTACCAGATACCGATTAACGTATCAAATCAAACGCTACCATATTTTATAACTTTGTTGTGTTAAATGAGGCCCTCAGAGCGGATTCTGACAACTTGCCGCTCAGTAATGTGACAATTTTTGTTGTCAACAAAGCAAGAAGAAGGCGCCTGAAAGTACAGTGAGGCTCCACTTTTGAAATGTGCTGGCTCGATGCTACTTTACATTGGATATGACATATTTCTGTTACTTATTAGCATGAACATGTTTGTCATGAAAAAATTATTCAAAAAGAACTACCAAAATGCATTTAAAAAAAAAGATTGTTTGTAATAAGTACAACAATACTTACAGTATAAACACTTTGTAGGACTCAACACAAGACAAGACTGGCACATTCAACTTAATAGCAAAGAAGACTACTTCCTGACTATGACAAGACACAGAAGTCTGTACACTGCATCTTCACATATATATATATATATATATAAATATATATATATATATAGGTATATATATATATATATATACTTAAGACTCAGAGGTGTTAAAAAGTAAGATATTGCAGTTTTCCTTATCAAGTGTAATAAATATTAAATTTAGAACAAATAAGATTGTGTTAATTAAAAGTGATTATTTATTAAAAGATGAACACACACAAAACTATCAAAGTTTGCTGGTGTTGAATTTCTACCACATGGTTTGAAATGTAAGAGGAAGCCGTCCCTAATTGTCAGCCATCAATGTGCAAACCTTGGTAAGTTTCTGTTATGTCAACACGCGCTAATGTCAACAGTCTGAGTGGCGTCAACATAAACGGGTTCCTACTGTATAACAGGTCTACACACAATTCACTCAAATGTTCAGCGAGGAACTTCCGAGCCATGAATGTCCAGTTGGCGTCATCCTGGAAGTTTGTATTGCGGTCAGATTGTACGTCAAATGTGAATGAGATGATGAAATGTAGATGAGCAAATCTTGCCAAATAAAGATCTGTCAGCCAAGTCCATTTTGTCATGAAGCAAGAAAACAAGCACTTATTGTGAACAACACAGTCAGCAATAATAACACAGTCAGCAATAATAACACAGTCAGCAATAATAACAGTCAGCAATAATAACACAGTCAGCAATAATAACACAGTCAGCAATAATAACACAGTCAGCAATAATAACACAGTCAGCAATAATAAAACAGTCAGCAATAATAACACAGTCAGCAATATAACACAGTCAGCAATAATAACAGTCAGCAATAATAACACAGTCAGCAATAATAACACAGTCAGCAATAATAACACAGTCAGCAATAATAACACAGTCAGCAATAATAACACAGTCAACAATAATAACACAGTCAGCAATAATAACACAGTCAGCAATAATAACACAGTCAGCAATAATAACACAGTCAGCAATAATAACACAGTCAGCAATAATAACACAGTCAGCAATAATAACACAGTCAGCAATAATAACACAGTCAGCAATAATAACAGTCAGCAATAATAACACAGTCAGCAATAATAACACAGTCAGCAATAATAAACACAGTCAGCAATAATAACACAGTCAACAATAATAACACAGTCAGCAATAATAACACAGTCAGCAATAATAACACAGTCAGCAATAATAACACAGTCAGCAATAATAACACAGTCAGCAATAATAACACAGTCAGCAATAATAACACAGTCAGCAATAATAACACAGTCAGCAATAATAACAGTCAGCAATAATAACACAGTCAGCAATAATAACACAGTCAGCAATAATAACACAGTCAGCAATAATAACACAGTTCAGCAATAATAACACAGTCAGCAATAATAACACAGTCAGCAATAATAACACAGTCAGCAATAATAACACAGTCAGCAATAATAACACAGTCAACAATAATAACACAGTCAGCAATAATAACACAGTCAGCAATAATAACACAGTCAGCAATAATAACACAGTCAGCAATAATAACACAGTCAGCAATAATAACACAGTCAGCAATAATAACACAGTCAGCAATAATAACACAGTCAGCAATAATAACACAGTCAGCAATAATAACACAGTCAGCAATAATAACACAGTCAGCAATAATAACAGTCAGCAATAATAACACAGTCAGCAATAATAACACAGTCAGCAATAATAACACAGTCAGCAATAATAACACAGTCAGCAATAATAACACAGTCAGCAATAATAACACAGTCAGCAATAATAACACAGTCAACAATAATAACACAGTCAGCAATAATAACACAGTCAGCAATAATAACACAGTCAGCAATAATAACACAGTCAGCAATAATAACACAGTCAGCAATAATAACACAGTCAGCAATAATAACACAGTCAGCAATAATAACACAGTCAGCAATAATAACACAGTCAGCAATAATAACACAGTCAGCAATAATAACAGTCAGCAATAATAACACAGTCAGCAATAATAACAGTCAGCAATAATAACACAGTCAGCAATAATAACACAGTCAGCAATAATAACACAGTCAGCAATAATAACACAGTCAGCAATAATAACACAGTCAGCAATAATAACACAGTCACAATAATAACACAGTCAGCAATAATAACACAGTCAGCAATAATAACACAGTCAGCAATAATAACACAGTCAGCAATAATAACACAGTCAGCAATAATAACACAGTCAGCAATAATAACACAGTCAGCAATAATAACACAGTCAGCAATAATAACACAGTCAGCAATAATAACACAGTCAGCAATAATAACAGTCAGCAATAATAACACAGTCAGCAATAATAACAGTCAGCAATAATAACACAGTCAGCAATAATAACACAGTCAGCAATAATAACACAGTCAGCAATAATAACACAGTCAGCAATAATAACACAGTCAGCAATAATAACACAGTCAGCAATAATAACACAGTCAGCAATAATAACACAGTCAGCAATAATAACACAGTCAGCAATAATAACACAGTCAGCAATAATAACACAGTCAGCAATAATAACACAGTCAGCAATAATAACACAGTCAGCAATAATAACACAGTCAACAATAATAACACAGTCCAGCAATAATAACACAGTCAGCAATAATAACACAGTCAGCAATAATAACACAGTCAGCAATAATAACACAGTCAGCAATAATAACACAGTCAGCAATAATAACACAGTCAGCAATAATAACACAGTCAGCAATAATAACACAGTCAACAATAATAACACAGTCAGCAATAATAACACAGTCAGCAATAATAACACAGTCAGTAATAATAACACAGTCAACAATAATAACACAGTCAGCAATAATAACACAGTCAGCAATAATAACACAGTCAGCAATAATAACACAGTCAGTAATAATAACACAGTCAACAATAAGTAACACAGTCAGCAATAATAACACAGTCAGCAATAATAACACAGTCAGCAATAATAACACAGTCAGCAATAATAACACAGTCAGCAATAATAACACAGTCAGCAATAATAACACAGTCAGCAATAATAACACAGTCAGCAATAATAACACAGTCAGCAATAATAACACAGTCAGCAATAATAACACAGTCAGCACATAATAACACAGTCAGCAATAATAACACAGTCAGCAATAATAACACAGTCAGCAATAATAACACAGTCAGCAATAATAACACAGTCAGCAATAATAACACAGTCAGCAATAATAACACAGTCAACAATAATAACACAGTCAGCAATAATAACACAGTCAGCAATAATAACACAGTCAGCAATAATAACACAGTCAGCAATAATAACACAGTCAGCAATAATAACACAGTCAGCAATAATAACACAGTCAGCAATAATAACACAGTCAGCAATAATAACACAGTCAGCAATAATAACACAGTCAACAATAATAACACAGTCAGCAATAATAACACAGTCAGCAATAATAACACAGTCAGCAATAATAACACAGTCAGCAATAATAACACAGTCAGCAATAATAACACAGTCAGCAATAATAACACAGTCAGCAATAATAACACAGTCAGCAATAATAACACAGTCAACAATAATAACACAGTCAGCAATAATAACACAGTCAGCAATAATAACACAGTCAGTAATAATAACACAGTCAACAATAATAACACAGTCAGCAATAATAACACAGTCAGCAATAATAACACAGGGCAGCAATAATAACACAGTCAAGTAATAATAACACAGTCAACAATAATAACACAGTCAGCAATAATAACACAGTCAGCAATAATAACACAGTCAGCAATAATAACACAGTCAGCAATAATAACACAGTCAGCAATAATAACACAGTCAGCAATAATAACACAGTCAGCAATAATAACACAGTCAGCAATAATAACACAGTCAGCAATAATAACACAGTCAGCAATAATAACACAGTCAGCAATAATAACACAGTCAGCAATAATAACACAGTCAGCAATAATAACACAGTCAGCAATAATAACACAGTCAGCAATAATAACACAGTCAGCAACTAAGGCCAGACTTGTGATCTCCGCTGCTCTGTGGTTATCATCACACTTCTCCTTCACAGCAAGTGCTGACAAATAGTGGGGAACCTTAGCGAGATTTGAGGGTGTGTTGCTTGACTTTTCTGTAAAAGTGGCACATTTGGCCAGGTGTAGCTCAGGACATTTGTCCAGGTGTAGCTCAGGACATTTGGCCAGGTGTAGCTCAGGACATACTTCAATGATTTGGCCAGTTGTAGCTCAGGACATACTTCAAGGATTTGGCCAGTGTAGCTCAGGACATACTTCACGGATTTGGCCAGGTGTAGCTCAGGACATACTTCAATGATTTGGCCAGGTGTAGCTCAGGACATACTTCAATGATTTGGCCAGGTGTAGCTCAGGACATACTTCAAGGATTTGGCCAGGTGTAGCTGAGGACATACTTCAATGATTTGGCCAGGTGTAGCTCAGGACATTTGGCCAGGTGTAGCTCAGGACATTTGGCCAGGTGTAGCTGAGGACATACTTCAATGATTTGGCCAGGTGTAGCTCAGGACATTTGGCCAGGTGTAGCTCAGGACATTTGGCCAGGTGTAGCTCAGGACATTTGGCCAGGTGTAGCTCAGGACATTTGTCCAGGTGTAGCTGAGGACATACTTCAATGATTTGGCCAGGTGTAGCTCAGGACATTTGGTCCAGGTGTAGCTGAGGACATACTTCTATGATTTGGCCAGGTGTAGCTCAGGACATTTGGCCAGGTGTAGCTCAGGACATTTGGTCCAGGTGTAGCTGAGGACATACTTCAATGATTTGGCCAGGTGTAGCTCAGGACATTTGGCCAGGTGTAGCTCAGGACATTTGGCCAGGTGTAGCTCAGGACATTTGGTCCAGGTGTAGCTGAGGACATACTTCAATGATTTGGCCAGGTGTAGCTCAGGACATTTGGCCAGGTGTAGCTCAGGACATTTGGCCAGGTGTAGCTCAGGACATTTGGTCCAGGTGTAGCTGAGGACATACTTCTATGATTTGGCCAGGTGTAGCTCAGGACATTTGGCCAGGTGTAGCTCAGGACATTTGGTCCAGGTGTAGCTGAGGACATACTTCAATGATTTGGCCAGGTGTAGCTCAGGACATTTGGCCAGGTGTAGCTCAGGACATTTGGCCAGGTGTAGCTCAGGACATTTGTCCAGGTGTAGCTGAGGACATACTTCAATGATTTGGCCAGGACGGCCACGCCGGTGACCTTTGGTCTCGCCACAGCGGCTGATCCAACATGGCCGCCACCTCAACATGCTTTTTTGCCGCCACACTTGAAGCAGGTGAGCTACAAATCTAAACTTGGATTCTATTTTGTTATATTTCATGTTTTTTGACAATTAAAATATGATGGAAAATCATCTTAATGAATGGGTGTGTCTTGACACCTAATTAGCATATTTCCAAGATGGCGGCGATGTAAAAATGAGGTGTACCTTGACTTTTGATACCTTTGGCAAACTATTTTAGGTTTTTGGAGCATCAGAAACTTACTGGAATGATCAGATTTATGATCATTTATTTATTAGAGCATTTGAATTTCCATTTTAACAACACAGCCATTATCTACAACAATGTATTGCACACATATTTCAACACAAATAGAATGTAAAGCTAGAGATATATTAAAATGTTACAATGGAATATAATATAGGGCTCAGAAGTCTGGACACACGACTCTTGTGATAATAGTTTGGTCCCTGGACACACGACTCTTGTGATAATAGTTTGGTCCCTGGACACACGACTCTTGTGATAATAGTTTGGTCCCTGGACACACGACTCTTGTGATAATAGTTTGGTCCCTGGACACACGACTCTTGTGATAATAGTTTGGTCCCAGGACACACGACTCTTGTGATAATAGTTTGGTCCCTGGACACACGACTCTTGTGATAATAGTTTGGTCCCTGGACACACGACTCTTGTGATAATAGTTTGGTCCCTGGACACACGACTCTTGTGATAATAGTTTGGTCCCTGGACACACGACTCTTGTGATAATAGTTTGGTCCCTGGACACATGACTCTTGTGATAATAGTTTGGTCCCTGGACACACGACTCTTGTGATAATAGTTTGGTCCCTGGACACACGACTCTTGTGATAATAGTTTGGTCCCTGGACACATGACTCTTGTGATAATAGTTTGGTCCCTGGACACACGACTCTTGTGATAATAGTTTGGTCCCTGGACACACGACTCTTGTGATAATAGTTTGGTCCCTGGACACACGACTCTTGTGATAATAGTTTGGTCCCTGGACACACGACTCTTGTGATAATAGTTTGGTCCCTGGACACACGACTCTTGTGATAATAGTTTGGTCCCTGGACACACGACTCTTGTGATAATAGTTTGGTCCCTGGACACACGACTCTTGTGATAATAGTTTGGTCCCTGGACACACGACTCTTGTGATAATAGTTTGGTCCCTGGACACACGACTCTTGTGATAATAGTTTGGTCCCAGGACACACGACTCTTGTGATAATAGTTTGGTCCCTGGACACACGACTCTTGTGATAATAGTTTGGTCCCTGGACACACGACTCTTGTGATAATAGTTTGGTCCCTGGACACACGACTCTTGTGATAATAGTTTGGTCCCTGGACACACGACTCTTGTGATAATAGTTTGGTCCCTGGACACACGACTCTTGTGATAATAGTTTGGTCCCTGGACACACGACTCTTGTGATAATAGTTTGGTCCCAGGACACACGACTCTTGTGATAATAGTTTGGTCCCAGGACACACGACTCTTGTGATAATAGTTTGGTCCCTGGACACACGACTCTTGTGATAATAGTTTGGTCCCTGGACACACGACTCTTGTGATAATAGTTTGGTCCCTGGACACACGACTCTTGTGTCTCCTGACTTCTGCTGCTGTGAAAGTCAGACAGAAGAGCTCATCAACTCATCATCAACTCATCATCAACTTTATTTCATGTCATGCATTCTTCAGTCCAGCTTTTATCAAACAATATGGCCTCCACATCATCTGATAGTAATAATAGCAGCATCAATTGTGACTTATGTTGTCTCTGCCAAGTAGTCTGAGGACTCTTACAAACACCCAAAAGTGAAGAATTTTTGTCGCCAGAAAAAGATGTAAAAGATTTCCTTGAAATTGCGAAGGCTAACCTTTCATCTACAAACCCTGTTTCTATATCAGTTGGGAAATTGTGTCAGATGCAAATAATCATTAACTTTAGAATTTGATGCCAGCAACACGTGACAAAGAAGTTGGGAAAGGTGGCAATAAATCCTGATCAAGTTGAGGAATGCTCATCAAACACTTATTTGGAACATCCCACAGTTGGGCAGGCTAATTGGGAACAGGTGGGTGCCATGATTGGCTATAAAAACAGCTTGTCAGTCTTTCACAAGAAAGGATGGGGCGAGGTACACCCCTTTGTCCACAACTGCGTGAGCAAATAGTCAAACAGTTTAAGAACAACGTTTCCGGACTGTTGAAGGACTGAAGCTCTACATAAAACAAGAATGGGAAAGAATTCCACTTTCAAAGCTTCAACAATTAGTTTCCTCAGTTCCCAAACGTTTAATGAGTGTTGTTAAAAGAAAAGGTGATGTAACACAGTGGTGAACATGCCCTTTCCCAACTACTTTGGCACGTGTTGCAGCCATGAAATTCTAAGTTAATTATTATTTGCAAAAAAACCCCATAAACTTTGAGTTTGAACATCAAATATGTTGTCTTTGTAGTGCATTCAACTGATGATGGTAAATGGGTTGTACTTGTGTAGTGCTCTTCTAGCCCTTTTTAAGGAGCCCAATGTCACGTGTACGCGGCGCACTTGTTGCGCGGAGTTGCCACTTCGTGGATGCACAACAACCAGTCAGCAGGAGTGCAGGTAAGAAACTGATTTTAATATAATTAAACAAAAGAACAATGGTACAAAATGGAAAATAAAGCGCGTGCCTACGCACAGGAAGCTAAAGCTAAACTTAGCATGATACAGAAAGTCCAAAAGGTGACGTGCCGAACGCACGCGAAGCTAAGACGGAACTTAGCACAACAAAAGCAGGGATAAGCAGAGAATACATACGTGTCGTGTTGCATAAAGCAAACAATGAGCCGAGGACGAACTGAGGAATCAGGTGGGCTTAAATACACAAGTAATAATCAAAAACAGGTGTGATAGGAGCCCGTGAGGAGGAGCACACTACGTTGCCATGGTGACTAAACAAACGGGGAAGTGCTCAAACACAAGGAATCGGCAGAGTCCAGAACTAAACATGAACAAAGACATATACGCGGTAAAACAATAAACGATTCGCATAGCGGATTGTGACACCCAAAGCGCTTTGACACTATTTCCACATTCACACACACATTCACACACTGATGGTGGGAGCTGCCATGCAAGGCGCTCACCAGGACCCATCAGGAGCAAGGGTGAAGTGTCTTGCCCAAGGACACAATGGACGTGACTAGGATGCTAGAAGGTGGGGATTGAACCAGGAACCCTCAGATTGCTGGCACAGCTACTCTACCAACTTTTCCACGCCGCCCCCCTATGGCTTGAAAAGGATTTGCAAATCATTGTATTCTGTTTATGTTTACATCTAACACAATTTCCCAACTCATATGGAAACGGGGTTTGTCTAAATGTCAGAATTGATCAGTTGAATGCTGGTTGAGGTGTGGCATCAACACTTGAGTTAAATAAGGTTGACTACCACAAACGCTGCAGAAGTTCTGCTGTTAAAAGGGCTGGAAAGCATGAGGATCATGTTGTCCCCTCCTCATTAAGTCCTAAAAAGCTTGGATCAAGTCCTCCCCAAAGCATTGGTATTCATGTGTGATATGTGAAGGGGAGGATATCAAAGATCTGCACAAGGTATCATCAAAAAACGTTGATTCCAAAATGAAAAGCTGGGCGGAATCTAGTAAAGATTTTGAACTTCTTGGGAGATGAAGGACTCAAGCGTCTGATGTGCACGTAGCAGATGTGGACTATCACACCAGATGTTACCTGAACTTGAGATATGCAGCACAAGTTGCACAACATCAAACATCTTCCAGCATATCAGAAGAAGAAGAAGCATCTACCAGTGAATCCAGAGAGACCTTGGACCCTCTGACTATAACGCCAAGTGTTGCCCGAGTTGAGGATTCAGATTTCTCCTTCACTATTTCAAATTGAAGGCAACTCTCTAGAACTCTAATGACTGAAGGCGGGCATGTCTGCTGTTAAAATGAAGCTCACACAAGAAGATTCAAGACACATCTCCTCTCCTTTCTGCCTGACTGGACTGAAGACCAGAAAGTGAGTGAGACGTACTTTGCCAGCAAGCAGAAAGTGTCAGACAGTGTAGTTGGAGGCCATGGTTGACCAACAAGGATTGTTTGCACTCAGGACACAAGTTGGATGGCACTTTACCTTCCAACTGCTATCTGTTCCTGAACCTTTAAGAGTATTCAATGACATTGTCCTTCAAGGACCAGGACTCCTTAAAGTCTGTGAGGATATCAACTGAATATTCCTTTAACCGGAAGTACAAGTGCTGTTCCACCTTCAATTAGTCCATACCATTTATTGTTGTATGTTTTTTATTGATCAATCCAAGCAACGTTTGTAAATTTTACAGAATAACTTAAACTACCGTATTTCCTTGAATTGCCGCCGGGTATATAGTATGCACCTGCCTAGAATTACTGCCGGGTCAAACTCGTCATGTCACGAGTGACACTTCACCTGTCATCATTTTCAAAATGGAGGAGGCTGATTTCAATTATTTGAAATCGCATAAAGGGAAGAAGATTAAGAGCTATTCAGTAGGATTTAAGGTCCAAGCTATTGAATATGCTAAAAAGAACAGTAAGCAGCTATGTTTTATTAATATACCGTAGCTGCGTGTGTCAAATATGAGTCATTTAATTACTCCCGCCTCCTGGTGGTAGAGGGCGCTAGTGATCCTTCTTGCGACTACTCGGCTGCAGAAGAAGTGACAACAAGCAGCAAGAGTGAGCAGCGTGTGTTTATTTTTTCCTCTCGCTTGCACTTTTGACATGGAGGATTACATATCTAAAATAAAACAGTTTTCTAAACTGGACTTTCAATGGAAGCAGGAGGTAATAAAGGAAGATCTCCATCGAGACAGAGAGACTTTTAAAACTGAAGAAAGATAAGGAAGACTTCTATAAACAAGTTATCGATGCTTTTGATCAGAAGGAGCTGACATGGACTTCATTTATAAGTAAAGGTAAGACCATAATAACGTTTTTTTTTTATTAAATGTGCTTTTATGATGGTATCTTTACATCACACTCAAATTTATAAGCGCAGGCCTAAATTTACCACATGCCTTTGGTACAGTAAGTGCCGGAGTGAGAAGAGGTTTTAAATTAATTAGCGCCCCGGTGGCAATTCAAGGAACTACGATATTCATACATACTAAACTGTCTCAAGTGTTTTCATGCAATTTGTATCATATGGTAATCAAGCTAGCGTTGTTAGCATTAGCGTATACGAGTGTCTGTGTTACTATTATTAAATGACCATGGGATTCTTTTTGTATTTTTTCACTTTTACAAATTCCTCGGTAAATTCACCAAAACTTCAGCGTGGAGTTAGTGACTTTGTTTTGCTGATTGGAGAGCTAGCTTGCGCAGCTAGTGGGTCTATGACCATAACTTCTGTTTTGTTTGATCAGCCGTTTTACTGCCGCGTTAAAGAAACCGTTTGGAAAAAATAAAAGTATCTAAATAACATTTACAAGATCTTTCTGTGTAAATAACTAATTTCACAAGAAATATATATATATATATATATATATATATTAGTTTTCTTCAATAATATAGGGTGTGTTCTATAGTCCAGAAAATCTAAACATTGAAGAGCACGGAGGTTGATGACAAATCAAATTTCCCAGAAGTAGCTTGACTTCAAATTTTTGGATCTGATTTCGAGAAATGCAAAACAATCAACATCTCAAGATCATAAAAAATTATACCTGAAAGTAAGTTGTAATATCTTTACTTATAGTTCTATAAGTGAAGATTTATCTGTCAACCTGAACATTTAATCATAGTTTTCGTGCCAACTAAAAATGTCTGCCTGAAAATCCTCATCGATTGTGTAACATTTCCTGAAGAAAAAAACCTCCACTATGGTTGAATAATATCATGCCAACACACAATTATTCCCCCTGCTTGTCTTGCTGCACATCTTTGCTAAAAAGTCATCTGCGGTGTTAACTCGTTTGTTTATTTGCCTCTCTGGACTTAAGAGCTCGTCTACAAGAAAGATCGATGCCTTTCCCATCACGACTGCTCATTAACAGCCTTTCAGCGGCAACACTCCGCTGTGGCCATGTCTCTCATGTCTGATATTCATGTCTAATGTTCATGTCTAATGTTTAATATTCATGTCTAATGTTTATTGTTTGATGCTCATCCTTTACTGCTTCAAAGTCATGTAACATACAACTTGCATGCCTTTCAGCACTTGCAGTAGAATCAAGTGGCCACTGCATTAGGGACACCTCCCATCTTCACTCGGACACGCTCGGAAAGATTTGAGTTGAAGTACCAGAATGTTCTACTTGGTGCTGGGCGACCACTAGCAGTAAGAAGAAGGTTTGAGTTGAAGTACCAGAATGTTCTACTTGGTGCTGGGCGACCACTAGCAGTAAGAAGAGAAAATGGGTTCTTTTTGAGAACTGGTTCTCTCTACTCCATCATTCTAGGAGTTGTTTCTCATATTTTGACTCTCTCCTGGTGGGGGGGGGGGGCTAAATAGGCACCACATGAATAAATATACCATTACAAAATGTTCTTTTTATTAAAAAAGGTCGTAATGTAGTTTTGTTTTTCAAACTGAAAAAATCTAAATGACCCCGAAAGGGACAAGCGGTAGGAAATGGATGGATGGGTGTACTTATTTGTCTGCACACTGACATTTGGCTGCTACATCCCCCGGAAAGGTTCATTGACATTGCCTTGTTGCCGTGGCAACCTGTTGAGTTGGACTGAAAAGCAGAGAGCCACATCTTCGCTGCCTTTAAACGCTCTCAGGAGAGGAAATGAATGCATGAACTGTTTAAAGTCACATTTTCTGTGTTTCCCAGATGTTCATTTGGCTTACTTATAAATGAACACATTATAATGGGACTGTCTGAATGGAGCTTGTGTACAGAAGTTTGCATGCTTCTTAACACTCCTCATATGCACCTGCTCTGCCAGAGAATAAGAAGACGTAGCAGGGAGGATTGAACAAGCAGACACACCCGTCTAGATTGTGACCCCACCTCCCCCAATACGACTCGCACTTAATCTATCACTTAAAAAAGACACAAAAGTGAAAGGAATATTCAGTAATATTCATTTTTGTCAGGTTTTCTATTCACTTTGTCTCTTTGATGAATGATGCAAATGAGAGGATGATGTCATCAACATTCACAAGCACAAACATGTGTGACTGCAGCAACATGTTCTGGCCTACTATCAATGACACCCATTTCTAGGACTACCAGGGAGCTGGGGAACCCCCTCCCTGCTCTTTAATGCAATTTAACAGGGTCTGGCAACCCAAAATGTTGAAAGAGCCATATTGGACCAAAAATACAAAAACAAATCTGTCTGGATCCGCAAAAAATTAAAAGCCATATTACATACAGATAGTGTGTCATGAGATATAAATTGAATTAAAAGGACTTAAATGAAATGAAATGAGCTCAAATATAGCTACAAACGAGGCATAATGATGCAATATGTACATACAGCTAGCCTAAATAGCATGTTAGCATCGATTAGCTTGCAGTGAGCAAATATGTCTGATTAGCACTCCACACAAGTCAATAACACCAACAAAACTTTGTGCATTCATGCACAACGTTGATAGTTTGGTGGACAAAATGAGAAAAGAAGTGGCATAAATCACGTGTTAGAAAGTCGGAGAAAGTTATACATGTAAACAAACTAGGGTGAGTTCAAGGACCGTCAAAATGAGTAGGACAAAACGGCGCTCGCCAAATACTGGAATCAGTGAAGCATGTTTAATACAAACAGTGTGTTTTATAACAATTAAGGAGGTTTGTGTCACGTTCTTCCTCCTGCAGAAACTATATTAAAACATAAAAATGTATTTTTTCCCCCTCATTTTTTATCTATAATCATATATATACACATCTTGTAGAATCATATATATACTTATGTATAATCATATATATACTTATCTATAATCATATATATACTTATCTATAATCATATATATACTTATCTATAATCATATATAGACACATCATGTAGAATCATATATACACATCATCTACATCATCTACACACCTTCATCCATTCATTTACCATCAATTGATGAAGGTGGACCCCGACTTAAACAAGCTGAACAACTTATTGGGGTGTTAGCATTTAGTGCTCAATTGTACACAATATGTACTGTACTGTACTATCTACTAATACTAAATGATAAATGATAAATGGGTTGTACTTGTATAGCGCTTTTCTACCTTCAAGGTACTCAAAGCACTTTTGACACTACTTCCACATTCACACACACATTCACACACTGATGGAGGGAGCTGCCATGCAAGGCGCTAACCAACACCCATCAGGAGCAAGGGTGAAGTGTCTTGCTCAGGACACAACGGACGTGACGAGGTTGGTACTAGGTGGGGATTGAACCAGGGACCCTTGGGTTGGGCACGGCCACTCTTCCAGTGCGCCACGCTGTCCCTAATACAAGTCTCAATCAATCAATCATGTCTAATGGTAAGTACACATCATCATATATGATCAGGTGGTCTTCTACCTTTGTCCCGGGAAGATGTAGAAGTCATGGAGACCACGAAGAAAAAAAGTGTATTGTAGAAATGAGCAGATGTGGTCTGATGGTGATGATTGATTGATTGATTGATTGATTGATTGATACTAGTATTAGTAGATAGCACAGTACAGTACATATTCCCTACAATTGAGCACTAAATGCTAACACCCCAATAAGTTGTTCAACTTGTTAAAGTCGAGGTCCACCTTCATCCATTCCTGGTAAATGATCCTGCGTTGTCGGCAGCTGAAAGTATTTCATGACGCTTCAAACAGAAAACGATGAGAGGCGTTGGGAAGGCAGGAAGCAAAAAGGAAAGTGAAAGTGAAAGTGAGAAGTGCAAAGCCACAAAAGGGAATGGTGGAATGCAGCAAAAGGAAGAAGAAGAAGAAGAAGAAGATCCTCTCCAAACATTCCACTGAAAGTCTTCATCTGCAACAGAAAGTGCTGGAAGGCGTGTGTCAAACACCAACACAACAGGAAGTGCCACCACAATAAGAGCACAGGACCGGAACAAGAACTCTACACAGAACACTGCCATCATAAAAGTGCTCTCTCTCTCTCTCTCTCTCTCTCTCTCTCTCTCTCTCTCTCTCTCTCGGCCTTCCGCTGCTCTGCCGACTTGATTGTTCACAAAAGTTTGCATGTTGTTTAGTTGTTTTGACATTTCCATATTTGTGTGTGTGTGCAACATTGTTGTTATTTTGAGTGAGAAGGCAGAAGACAAAAGAAAAGTGGACTTATGAACACTAAGCGCTGCCCCTACTCAGTGGTCTAGTGGTCAGAGTGTCCGCCCTGAGATCAGTAGGTTGTGAGTTCAAACCCCGGCCGAGTCATACCAAAGACTATAAAACTGGGATCCATGACCTCCCTGCTTGGCACTCAGCATCAAGGCTTGGAGTTGGGGGTTCAATCACCATAAATGATTCCCGGGCGTGGCACCACTGCTGCTCACTGCTCCCCTCACCTCCCAGGGGGTGAACAAGGGTGATGGGTCAAATGGAGAGGACAAGTTTCACCACACCTAGTGTGTGTGTGTGTGTGTGACTATCATTGCTACTTGAACTTTGAGTCATGCTTTAAAACATAACTAGCTGATAGCTCGCCGGCGGCTAAAGTCCGTCTGCGGTGTTTAGCTGCGTCTAAATCACTAATCCTTGTCTCCATGGCGACAAATAAAGTAAGTTTCTTACAGGTATCATTATCACTGGAGTACGAGCCGTGAAACAACTGTCTCTGATGTTTCTCTAAATTATGCGAAGGAGCTACCAATCATGAATGAACTGACAAAAGTGCCTCCAATGGCAGAGCTTGAAAAAGCTATTGATTCACTTCCATCGGACAAAGCACCAGGTAAAGATAACATTCCACCTGAAACTATCAAGCAAGGGAAGCCTGCCCTACTTAAACCACTATACGAATGACTGTGTCTTTGCTGGCAGGAAGAAGGAGTACCTCAGGACATGTTTGATGCCACCATTGTGACACTTTCTAAGAATTAAGTGACTGCAATAGCTACAGAGGAATTTCTCTCTTCAACATCGTTGGAAAGGTTTATGCACGCATAATCCTAAACAGACTAGAGATTGAAGAGAAGAGTAGAGAAGGTCAAGCTCTGGACATGATGTTCATAGATCTAACTGAGGCTTGTCAGCAGGAAGGACCGATTCAAGCTTCTACAAAAGATTGGATGTCCTCCAGAACTACTCAGCATGTTCATCTCTTTCCATTCCAACATGAAGGTAACAGTCTTGTGAGATGGATCTTGTTCGGACTCCTTCTCTACCAACAGTGGTGTTAAACTAGGCTGTGTCTTAGCACCAACCCTTTTTGGAATATTCTTCTCTCTACTCCTGTCCCACGCCTTTGACACATCCATTGAGGGTGTCTATCCTAACACACGCTCTGACGGCAAATTGTTCAATCTGGCAAGATTAGGTGCGAAGACCAAAAGGAGGTCCGTGTTAATCCGAGAGATGCTTTTTGCAGACGATGCTGCTCTTGTTACCAACACCAAAGAAGCCTTACAACGTCTACGTGATTGTTTAGTGAATGATTGTGAACAGTTTGGACTTACAATTAGCCTGCAGAAAACCAATGTTAGCGTTCAAGCTGCTGCAAATCCTGTTATCGAGATGAATGGAGTCACTTTAGAAGTAGTAGATCATTTTATCTACCTGGGCTTGACAATCAGCAATAAACTCTCGCTTGATGTTGAACTTGACAGGAGGCTTGGAAAGGCAAATACCATCATGGCTAAACTATGGGAAAATAAGCCACGCCCATAAAACATTGTGTCCAATCAAGGTAGCTGTCTCCATGGCAACACACTTTGGACAATTCTTGTGCTTGTGGGGACTCTTTGATGAGCAGCTTCTCTCAGGCCAAGTCCTTCCAGCAAGTTCTCTTAGGCCAAGTCCTTCCAGCAAGTTCTCTCAGGCCAAGTCCTTCCAGCAAGTTCTCTCAGGCCAAGTCCATCCAGCAAGTTCTCTCAGGCCAAGTCCTTCCAGCAAGTTCTCTCAGGCCAAGTCCATCCAGCAAGTTCTCTCAGGCCAAGTCCTTCCAGCAAGTTCTCTCAGGCCAAGTCCATCCAGCAAGTTCTCTCAGGCCAAGTCCTTCCAGCAAGTTCTCTCAGGCCAAGTCCATCCAGCAAGTTCTCTCAGGCCAAGTCCATCCAGCAAGTTCTCTCAGGCCAAGTCCTTCAAGACTTGCTGGGAGGAGTTGGCTGCGAAGAATGAACCCTGATTTACCTGCGCAAAGAGGTGACGTGCTGCCTTCCATCAGAGGCAATGAATGAATGAATGCTGGCGTGGTCCATTGAGGTCTGACCACACAGTCCTGCATTGAGGTCTGACCACATAGTCCTGCATTGAGGTCTGACCACACAGTCCTGCATTGAGGTCTGACCACACAGTCCTGCATTGAGGTCTGACCACACAGTCCAGCATTGAGGTCTGACCACATAGTCCTGCATTGAGGTCTGACCACATAGTCCTGCATTGAGGTCTGACCACACAGTCCTGCATTGAGGTCTGACCACACAGTCCTGCATTGAGGTCTGACCACACAGTCCAGCATTGAGGTCTGACCACATAGTCCTGCATTGAGGTCTGACCACATAGTCCTGCATTGAGGTCTGACCACACAGTCCTGCATTGAGGTCTGACCACATAGTCCAGCATTGAGGTCTGACCACACAGTCCTGCATTGAGGTCTGACCACACAGTCCTGCATTGAGGTCTGACCACATAGTCCTGCATTGAGGTCTGACCACACAGTCCTGCATTGAGGTCTGACCACACAGTCCTGCATTGAGGTCTGACCACACAGTCCAGCATTGAGGTCTGACCACATAGTCCTGCATTGAGGTCTGACCACATAGTCCTGCATTGAGGTCTGACCACATAGTCCTGCATTGAGGTCTGACCAACACAGTCCAACATTGAGGTCTGACCACATAGTCCTGCATTGAGGTCTGACCACATAGTCCTGCGTTGAGGTCCGACCACATAGTCCTGCATTGAGGTCTGACCACATAGTCCTGCATTGAGGTCTGACCACATAGTCCTGCGTTGAGGTCTGACCACGTAGTCCTGCGTTGAGGTCTGACCACATAGTCCTGCATTGAGGTCTGACCAACACAGTCCAACATTGAGGTCTGACCACATAGTCCTGCATTGAGGTCTGACCACATAGTCCAGCATTGAGGTCTGACCACATAGTCCTGCATTGAGGTCTGACCACACAGTCCTGCATTGAGGTCTGACCACACAGTCCTGCATTGAGGTCTGACCACACAGTCCTGCATTGAGGTCTGACCACACAGTCCTGCATTGAGGTCTGACCACATAGTCCTGCATTGAGGTCTGACCACATAGTCCTGCATTGAGGTCTGACCACACAGTCCTGCATTGAGGTCTGACCACACAGTCCTGCATTGAGGTCTGACCACATAGTCCTGCATTGAGGTCTGACCACACAGTCCTGCATTGAGGTCTGACCACATAGTCCTGCATTGAGGTCTGACCACATAGTCCTGCATTGAGGTCTGACCACATAGTCCTGCATTGAGGTCTGACCACACAGTCCTGCATTGAGGTCTGACCACATAGTCCTGCATTGAGGTCTGACCACACAGTCCTGCATTGAGGTCTGACCACATAGTCCTGCATTGAGGTCTGACCACACAGTCCTGCATTGAGGTCTGACCACACAGTCCTGCATTGAGGTCTGACCACACAGTCCAGCATTGAGGTCTGACCACACAGTCCTGCATTGAGGTCTGACCACACAGTCCTGCATTGAGGTCTGACCACACAGTCCTGCATTGAGGTCTGACCACATAGTCCTGCATTGAGGTCTGACCACATAGTCCTGCATTGAGGTCTGACCAACACAGTCCAACATTGAGGTCTGACCACATAGTCCTGCATTGAGGTCTGACCACATAGTCCTGCGTTGAGGTCCGACCACATAGTCCTGCATTGAGGTCTGACCACATAGTCCTGCATTGAGGTCTGACCACATAGTCCTGCGTTGAGGTCTGACCACGTAGTCCTGCGTTGAGGTCTGACCACATAGTCCTGCATTGAGGTCTGACCAACACAGTCCAACATTGAGGTCTGACCACATAGTCCTGCATTGAGGTCTGACCACATAGTCCAGCATTGAGGTCTGACCACATAGTCCTGCATTGAGGTCTGACCACACAGTCCTGCATTGAGGTCTGACCACACAGTCCTGCATTGAGGTCTGACCACACAGTCCTGCATTGAGGTCTGACCACACAGTCCTGCATTGAGGTCTGACCACATAGTCCTGCATTGAGGTCTGACCACATAGTCCTGCATTGAGGTCTGACCACACAGTCCTGCATTGAGGTCTGACCACACAGTCCTGCATTGAGGTCTGACCACATAGTCCTGCATTGAGGTCTGACCACACAGTCCTGCATTGAGGTCTGACCACATAGTCCTGCATTGAGGTCTGACCACATAGTCCTGCATTGAGGTCTGACCACATAGTCCTGCATTGAGGTCTGACCACACAGTCCTGCATTGAGGTCTGACCACATAGTCCTGCATTGAGGTCTGACCACACAGTCCTGCATTGAGGTCTGACCACATAGTCCTGCATTGAGGTCTGACCACACAGTCCTGCATTGAGGTCTGACCACACAGTCCTGCATTGAGGTCTGACCACACAGTCCAGCATTGAGGTCTGACCACACAGTCCTGCATTGAGGTCTGACCACACAGTCCTGCATTGAGGTCTGACCACACAGTCCTGCATTGAGGTCTGACCACACAGTCCTGCATTGAGGTCTGACCACACAGTCCTGCATTGAGGTCTGACCACACAGTCCTGCATTGAGGTCTGACCACATAGTCCTGCATTGAGGTCTGACCACACAGTCCTGCATTGAGGTCTGACCACACAGTCCTGCATTGAGGTCTGACCACATAGTCCTGCATTGAGGTCTGACCACACAGTCCTGCATTGAGGTCTGACCACATAGTCCTGCATTGAGGTCTGACCACATAGTCCTGCATTGAGGTCTGACCACATAGTCCTGCATTGAGGTCTGACCACACAGTCCTGCATTGAGGTCTGACCACATAGTCCTGCATTGAGGTCTGACCACACAGTCCTGCATTGAGGTCTGACCACATAGTCCTGCATTGAGGTCTGACCACACAGTCCTGCATTGAGGTCTGACCACACAGTCCTGCATTGAGGTCTGACCACACAGTCCTGCATTGAGGTCTGACCACACAGTCCAGCATTGAGGTCTGACCACATAGTCCTGCATTGAGGTCTGACCACATAGTCCTGCATTGAGGTCTGACCACACAGTCCTGCATTGAGGTCTGACCACACAGTCCTGCATTGAGGTCTGACCACATAGTCCTGCATTGAGGTCTGACCACACAGTCCTGCATTGAGGTCTGACCACACAGTCCTGCATTGAGGTCTGACCACACAGTCCTGCATTGAGGTCTGACCACATAGTCCTGCATTGAGGTCTGACCACACAGTCCTGCATTGAGGTCTGACCACATAGTCCTGCATTGAGGTCTGACCACATAGTCCTGCATTGAGGTCTGACCACATAGTCCTGCATTGAGGTCTGACCACACAGTCCTGCATTGAGGTCTGACCACATAGTCCTGCATTGAGGTCTGACCACACAGTCCTGCATTGAGGTCTGACCACATAGTCCTGCATTGAGGTCTGACCACACAGTCCTGCATTGAGGTCTGACCACACAGTCCTGCATTGAGGTCTGACCACACAGTCCTGCATTGAGGTCTGACCACACAGTCCAGCATTGAGGTCTGACCACATAGTCCTGCATTGAGGTCTGACCACATAGTCCTGCATTGAGGTCTGACCACACAGTCCTGCATTGAGGTCTGACCACACAGTCCTGCATTGAGGTCTGACCACATAGTCCTGCATTGAGGTCTGACCACACAGTCCTGCATTGAGGTCTGACCACACAGTCCTGCATTGAGGTCTGACCACACAGTCCTGCATTGAGGTCTGACCACATAGTCCTGCATTGAGGTCTGACCACACAGTCCAGCATTGAGGTCTGACCACACAGTCCTGCATTGAGGTCTGACCACACAGTCCTGCATTGAGGTCTGACCACACAGTCCTGCATTGAGGCCGTCGCCCATCAGCTGACCTCAGGAACGCAGACAAATATCACGAGGCGTCGGAAAGATGCGCCGCCTCGCAGGAACGCCATTCTTCCTCTTCGCCATTCTTCCTCTTCGCCGCTCGCAAGGTCAGCACGTCTTTGGGGAGGAACTAAATATTTGTGACTCTGTGATTGGTTGCCTGTGTTTGAAGGCCTCACTGGTGGGCGGGGCCAAAAGTTGGAAACAGCCACAACTAAGTAGCGGTACAGTAGGTAAGTCTACTGTATGTACTGCATCCAGGTGTGCAGTAATAGTCTACTGTATGTACTGCATCCAGGTGTGCAGTAATAGTCTACTGTATGTACTGCATCCAGGTGTGCAGTAATAGTCTATGTACTGCATCCAGGTGTGCAGTAATAGTCTACTGTATGTACTGCATCCAGGTGTGCAGTAATAGTCTACTGTATGTACTGCATCCAGGTGTGCAGTAATAGTCTATGTACTGCATCCAGGTGTGCAGTAATAGTCTACTGTATGTACTGCATCCAGGTGTGCAGTAATAGTCTATGTACTGCATCCAGGTGTGCAGTAATAGTCTACTGTATGTACTGCATCCAGGTGTGCAGTAATAGTCTATGTACTGCATCCAGGTGTGCAGTAATAGTCTACTGTATGTACTGCATCCAGGTGTGCAGTAATAGTCTACTGTATGTACTGCATCCAGGTGTGCAGTAATAGTCTATGTACTGCATCCAGGTGTGCAGTAATAGTCTATGTACTGCATCCAGGTGTGCAGTAATAGTCTACTGTATGTACTGCATCCAGGTGTGCAGTAATAGTCTATGTACTGCATCCAGGTGTGCAGTAATAGTCTACTGTTTGTACTGCATCCAGGTGTGCAGTAATAGTCTACTGTATGTACTGCATCCAGGTGTGCAGTAATAGTCTACGGTATGTACTGCATCCAGGTGTGCAGTAATAGTCTATGTACTGCATCCAGGTGTGCAGTAATAGTCTATGTACTGCATCCAGGTGTGCAGTAATAGTCTATGTACTGCATCCAGGTGTGCAGTAATAGTCTACTGTATGTACTGCATCCAGGTGTGCAGTAATAGTCTACTGTATGTACTGCATCCAGGTGTGCAGTAATAGTCTATGTACTGCATCCAGGTGTGCAGTAATAGTCTACTGTATGTACTGCATCCAGGTGTGCAGTAATAGTCTACTGTATGTACTGCATCCAGGTGTGCAGTAATAGTCTATGTACTGCATCCAGGTGTGCAGTAATAGTCTACTGTTTGTACTGCATCCAGGTGTGCAGTAATAGTCTACTGTATGTACTGCATCCAGGTGTGCAGTAATAGTCTACTGTATGTACTGCATCCAGGTGTGCAGTAATAGTCTACTGTATGTACTGCATCCAGGTGTGCAGTAATAGTCTATGTACTGCATCCAGGTGTGCAGTAATAGTCTACTGTATGTACTGCATCCAGGTGTGCAGTATTAGTCTACTGTATGTACTGCATCCAGGTGTGCAGTAATAGTCTACTGTATGTACTGCATCCAGGTGTGCAGTAATAGTCTATGTACTGCATCCAGGTGTGCAGTAATAGTCTACTGTATGTACTGCATCCAGGTGTGCAGTAATAGTCTACTGTATGTACTGCATCCAGGTGTGCAGTAATAGTCTACTGTATGTACTGCATCCAGGTGTGCAGTAATAGTCTATGTACTGCATCCAGGTGTGCAGTAATAGTCTACTGTATGTACTGCATCCAGTAACTTACACTTACTTACAAGTTAGAACTTACAACTTACACTTACTTACAAGTTACAACTTACAACTTACACTTACTTACAAGTTAGAACTTACAACTTCCACTTACTTACAAGTTAGAACTTACAACTTACACTTACTTACAACTTACACTTACTTACAACTTACACGTACTTACAAGTTAGAACTTACAACTTACACTTACTTACAAGTTAGAACTTACAACTTACACTTACTTACAAGTTAGAACTTACAACTTACACTTACTTACAAGTTAGAACTTACAACTTACACTTACTTACAAGTTAGAACTTACAACTTACACTTACTTACAAGTTAGAACTTACAACTTACACTTACTTACAAGATAGAACTTACAACTTACACTTACTTACAACTTACACTTACTTACAAGTTAGAACTTACAACTTACACTTACTTACAAGTTAGAACTTACAACTTACACTTACTTACAAGTTAGAACTTACAACTTACACTTACTTACAAGATAGAACTTACAACTTACACTTACTTACAACTTACACTTACTTACAAGTTAGAACTTACAACTTACACTTACTTACAAGTTAGAACTTACAACTTACACTTACTTACAAGTTAGAACTTACAACTTACACTTACTTTTAACTTACACTTACTTACAAGTTATAACTTACAACTTACACTTACTTACAAGTTAGAACTTACAACTTCCACTTACTTACAAGTTAGAACTTACAACTTACACTTACTTACAAGTTAGAACTTACAACTTACACTTACTTACAAGTTAGAACTTACAACTTACACTTACTTACAAGTTAGAACTTACAACTTACACTTACTTACAAGTTAGAACTTACAACTTACACTTACTTACAAGTTAGAACTTACAACTTACACTTACTTACAACTTACACTTACTTACAAGTTATAACTTACAACTTACACTTACTTACAAGTTAGAACTTACAACTTCCACTTACTTACAAGTTAGAACTTACAACTTACACTTACTTACAAGTTACAACTTACAACTTACACTTACTTACAAGTTATAACTTACAACTTACACTTACTTACAAGTTAGAACTTACAACTTACACTTACTTACAACTTACAACTTACACTTACTTACAAGTTACAACTTACACTTACTTACAACTTACACTTACTTACAAGTTATAACTTACAACTTACACTTACTTACAAGTTAGAACTTACAACTTACACTTACTTACAACTTACAACTTACACTTACTTACAAGTTACAACTTACACTTACTTACAACTTACACTTACTTACAACTTACACTTACTTACAACTTACAACTTACACTTACTTACAACTTACACTTACTTACAACTTACACTTACTTACAAGTTACAACTTACAACTTACTTACAACTTACACTTACTTACAAGTTACAATTTACACTTACTTACAACTTACACTTACTTACAACTTACACTTACTTACAAGTTACAACTTACACTTACTTACAACTTACAACTTACAACTTACACTTACTTACAACTTACACTTACTTACAAGTTACAACTTACACTTACTTACAACTTACAACTTACAACTTACTTCCAAGTTACAACTTCCACTGAGTTGCACTGCCTCTCGTCCGCTCGCTAGCAACTAGCATGTAGGCTAGCTTTTCCAAGCAGAAGGAGTGACAGCGGGGACAGCCAATCACACTTAAGTTAGCGTGAAAGCGGCAACCAATCAGAGAGCGATATTTAGCTTAGAGGCGGGACTTCTAGCAGAGACCGACATTGAACTCTTTGTGTGCTATAATCATGGACTAAACATTACGGGCAGCGCTTGTGTTGATAGTGACTACACACTAGTGGCTGGAGATTGGTGTCCATAGTGTCCCTACCCAATTCTACACCCTTGACTACATGATATCAATACTTGCAGTGTGTATATTGTACATATTACATATTGTTATGAAGGTGTTACTACATGATATAAATACTTGCAGTGTGTATATTGTACATATTACATATTGTTATGAAGGTGTTACTACATGATATAAATACTTGCAGTGTGTATATTGTACATATTACAAGTAGTTATGAGGGTATTATTACATGATATAAATACTTGCAGTGTGTATATTGTACATTTTACATATAGTTATGAAGGTGTCTGTTACTACATGATATAAATACTTGCAGTGTGTATATTGTACATATTACAAGTAGTTATGAAGGTATTATTACATGATATAAATACTTGCAGTGTGTATATTGTACATATTACAAGTAGTTATGAAGGTATTATTACATGATATAAATACTTGCAGTGTGTATATTGTACATATTACAAGTAGTTATGAAGGTATTATTACATGATATAAATACTTGCAGTGTGTATCCATCCATCCATTTTCTACCGCTTATTCCCTTTTGGGGTCGCGGGGGGCGCTGGCACCTATCTCAGCTACAATCGGGCGGAAGGCGGGGTACACCCTGGACAAGTCGCCACCTCATCACAGGGCCAACACAGATAGACAGACAACATTCACACACTACGGCCAATTTAGTGTTGCCAATCAACCTATCCCCAGGTGTATATTGTACATATTACAAGTAGTTATGAGGGTATTATTACATGATATAAATACTTGCAGCGGGCTCCAAAAGCATTGCAAACTCCTTCCAGATGTCAGCAAACAATGAGGCAATGAGGATGTGTTTCCTAAATGTGACGTAGCGCCGAAGCCTCAGTTCGTTTGACACAACAATGGCAAGACGTACGCTGACATTTATTTTGCTATTGCAACTGCTTTGTCCATTCTATGGAATATGAATTATTTTAAAGATGAAGAGAGAAGGCTTTTGAAGACATTTATTGGTGGCCAGGATGTTCTTCCCAGCAAGTTTGTATTTCCCAGCGTGGCTCTCATCAGCGTCACTGCTTCAGTTCCATGTGAGTGCTTGAAGGAGCACCTCAGTCAACATGACGGACAAACGCTTTATCCAATCACATACAAGGATTTGTTTACAAGGCCCCGCCTTCTGAAATACATCTCCTATTGAGAAGTCCCACATCCTTGTGTGGAGCTCAGCCGCCTACAAGGATCTGGCCACAGTCAGGTTAAGACACCAGGGAACTTCATGCAAAATGGCGCCACCTGGCGGCTTTTATTGCCAACCTATCATAAACATCAAACTATGAGAAATGTCGCCACCTGGCTGCAGTTATTGCCATTACATCACAAAAGTGAAACTCATCCATCAATCCATTTTCTACCGCTTGTACCTATCGGGGTCGCTGGAGCCTATCTCAGCTGCATTCGAGCGGAAGGCGGCGTACACCCTGGACAAGTCGTCACCTCATCACAGGGCCAACACAGATAGACAACATTCACACTCACACACAAATGTCGCCCCCTGGCGGCAGTTACTGCCATTACATCACCAGCATGAAACTCTTTATGGGAAATGTCGCCCCCTGGCTGCAGTTACTGCCATTGCATCACCAACATGAAACTCTTTATGGGAAATGTCACCCCCTGGCGGCAGTTACTGCCATTACATCACCAACATGAAACTCTTTATGGGAAATGTCACCCCCTGGCTGCAGTTACTGCCATTGCATCACCAACATGAAACTCTTTATGGGAAATGTCACCCCCTGGCGGCAGTTACTGCCATTACATCACCAACATGAAACTTTATGGGAAATGTCACCCCCTGGCGGCAGTTACTGCCATTACATCACCAACATGAAACTATGTGAAATGTCGCCCCCTGGCTGCAGTTACTGCCATTGCATCAGCAGCATGCGCCTCCATGGCAAGAAAGAGGAAGATGTAGCAAATAATAAATACACAAGCTTATTTGCTTGTTTGCAGTGCATGATTCCATTTAATAGTCATTTGAAAATGTAATACAAGCTTTTCTACACAAGCGTTAGTGTAAACAAAGCAAGTAGAAGAGCAACAATCATTGCTTTTCAGCTGAAATGAATAAATGATTGACGGGGGAAAGGAGCACAACTTTTTGAAAAACAACATCACTAAAATCATGAACAATCACGTGGAAACACAAACTAAAACCAGCTCAACTCAAACCTGATTAAAAAACAAAAAGTGCTTGTCTGTTTGACTGTACGACTGTACTGTTTGACTGTACTGTTTGGCTGTACTGTACGACTGTACTGTTTGACTGTACTGTTTGGCTGTACTGTACGACTGTACTGTTTGACTGTACTGTTTGACTGTTTGACTGTACTGTTTGACTGTACTGTTTGACTGTTTGACTGTACTGTTTGACTGTTTGACTGTACTGTACGACTGTACTGTTTGACTGTACTGTACGACTGTACTGTTTGACTGTACTGTTTGACTGTACTGTACGACTGTACTGTTTGACTGTACTGTACGACTGTACTGTTTGACTGTACTGTTTGACTGTACTGTACGACTGTACTGTTTGACTGTACTGTACGACTGTACTGTTTGACTGTACTATTTCACTGTACTGTTTGACTGTACTATTTGACTGTTTGACTGTACTGTTTCACTGTACTGTTTCACTGTACTGTTTCACTGTCCAACTGTACCGTTTCAATGTACTGTTTGACTGTACTTTTTGACTGTACTGTTTGACTGTTTGACTGTACCGTTTGACTGTACTGTTTGACTGTTTGACTGTACCGTTTGACTGTACTGTTTGACTGTTTGACTGTACCGTTTGAATGTACTGTTTGACTGTACCGTTTGAATGTACTGTTTGACTGTACCGTTTGAATGTACTGTTTGACTGTACCGTTTGACTGTACTGTTTCACTGTTTGACTGTTTGATTGTACTGTTTGAATGTACTGTTTGACTGTACCGTTTGACTGTACCGTTTGACTGTACTGTTTGACTGTACTGTTTGACTATTTCACTGTACAACTGTACCGTTTGACTGTAGTGTTTGACTGTTTCACTGTAATGTTTCACTGTACAACTGTACCATTTGACTGTACTGTTTAACTATACTGTTTGACTGTACTGCTTGACTGTTTGACTGTACCGTTTGACTTAACCGTTTGACTGTACCGTTTGACTGTATTGTTTGACTGTATTGTTTGACTGTACTGTTTGACTGAACTGTTTGACTGTACCGTTTGACTGTACCGTTTGACTGTACTGTGTGACTTTACTGTTTGACTGTACTGTTTCACTGTACTGTTTCACTGTACAACTGTACCGTTTGAATGTACTGTTTGACTGTACTGTACGACTGTACTGTTTGACTTTACTGTTTGACTGTTTGACTGTACTGTACGACTGTACTGTTTGACTGTACTATTTCACTGTACTGTTTGACTGTACTATTTGACTGTTTGACTGTACTGTTTGACTGTACTGTTTGACTGTACTATATCACTGTACTGTTTGACTGTACTGTTTCACTGTACTGTTTCACTGTCCAACTGTACCGTTTGAATGTACTGTTTGACTGTACTGTACGACTGTACTGTTTGACTTTACTGTTTGACTGTTTGACTGTACTGTACGACTGTACTGTTTGACTGTACTATTTCACTGTACTGTTTGACTGTACTATTTGACTGTTTGACTGTACTGTTTGACTGTACTGTTTGACTGTACTATATCACTGTACTGTTTGACTGTACTGTTTCACTGCACTGTTTCACTGTCCAACTGTACCGTTTCAATGTACTTTTTGACTGTACTTTTTGACTGTACTGTTTGACTGTTTGACTGTACCGTTTGACTGTACTGTTTGACTGACTGTACCGTTTGAATGTACTGTTTGACTGTACCGTTTGAATGTACTGTTTGACTGTACCGTTTGACTGTACTGTTTCACTGTTTGACTGTTTGATTGTACTGTTTGAATGTACTGTTTGACTGTACCGTTTGACTGTACCGTTTGACTGTACTGTTTGACTGTTTCATTGTAATGTTTCACTGTACAACTGTACCGTTTGACTGTACTGTTTAACTGTACTGTTTGACTGTACTGCTTGACTGTTTGACTGTACTGTACGACTGTACTGTTTGACTGTACTATTTCACTGTACTGTTTGACTGTACTATTTGACTGTTTGACTGTACTGTTTGACTGTACTGTTTGACTGTACTATATCACTGTACTGTTTGACTGTACTGTTTCACTGTACTGTTTCACTGTACAACTGTACCGTTTGAATGTACTGTTTGACTGTACTGTACGACTGTACTGTTTGACTTTACTGTTTGACTGTTTGACTGTACTGTACGACTGTACTGTTTGACTGTACTATTTCACTGTACTGTTTGACTGTACTATTTGACTGTTTGACTGTACTGTTTGACTGTACTGTTTGACTGTACTATATCACTGTACTGTTTGACTGTACTGTTTCACTGCACTGTTTCACTGTCCAACTGTACCGTTTCAATGTACTTTTTGACTGTACTTTTTGACTGTACTGTTTGACTGTTTGACTGTACCGTTTGACTGTACTGTTTGACTGACTGTACCGTTTGAATGTACTGTTTGACTGTACCGTTTGAATGTACTGTTTGACTGTACCGTTTGACTGTACTGTTTCACTGTTATGACTGTTTGATTGTACTGTTTGAATGTACTGTTTGACTGTACCGTTTGACTGTACGGTTTGACTGTACTGTTTGACTGTACTGTTTGACTGTACAACTGTACCGTTTGACTGTAGTGTTTGACTGTTTCACTGTAATGTTTCACTGTACAACTGTACCGTTTGACTGTACTGTTTAACTGTACTGTTTGACTGTACTGCTTGACTGTTTGACTGTACCGTTTGACTGTTTGACTGTATTGTTTGACTGTATTGTTTGACTGTACCGTTTGACTGTACTGTGTGACTTTACTGTTTGACTGTATTGTTTGACTGTACCGTTTGACTGTACTGTGTGACTTTACTGTTTGACTGTACTGTTTCACTGTACTGTTTGACTGTACAACTGTACCGTTTGAATGTACTGTTTGACTGTTTGACTGTTTGACTGTACTGTTTGACTGACTACTGTGTGACTGTACCGTTTGACTTTACTGTTTGACTGTACTTTCAAACAATTCTATGCTTATAGCATAATTTTATGTCTTGTACAATAATAATCATTCCTGCATTTGGGTAATAGGAGTTGCACTGGAAGTAACAAGCATGCGTTTGAGCCAGGTCTATAGTAGGCAGGTGTGTAAAGCCAGGTCTATAGTAGGCAGGTGTGTAAAGCCAGGTCTATAGTAGGCAGGTGTGTAAAGCCAGGTCTATAGTAGGCAGGTGTGTAAAGCCAGGTTTATAGTAGGCAGGTGTGTAAAGCCAGGTCTATAGTAGGCAGGTGTGTAAAGCCAGGACTATAGTAGGCAGGTGTGTAAAGCCAGGTCTATAGTAGGCAGGTGTGTAAAGCCAGGTCTATAGTAGGCAGGTGTGTAAAGCCAGGTCTATAGTAGGCAGGTGTGTAAAGCCAGGTCTATAGTAGGCAGGTGTGTAAAGCCAGGACTATAGTAGGCAGGTGTGTAAAGCCAGGTCTATAGTAGGCAGGTGTGTAAAGCCAGGTCTATAGTAGGCAGGTGTGTAAAGCCAGGTCTATAGTAGGCAGGTGTGTAAAGCCAGGTCTATAGTAGGCAGGTGTGTAAAAAAGCATTCCAAAAATAATTTGGTGTCCCCTGGTTTACACAATACAGTTTTTACCCAGCATGCATTTCACTTGTCTGCCACACTTTCAATGTCCACGTGGACGTCCTTCATCCCAGGATGCAATTCTTCCATGTCTTCATCATCTTCATCATCAGCCTGCAGGCACATGACATAACAGCACATTACTGTCATAGAGTATGATGTACATCACATAAAGTATGATGTACATCACATAAAGTATGATGTACATCACAAAGTTTGATGTACATCACACACATTATAATGTACACAACACAGTATGATGTACATCACACACAGTTTGATGTACATCATACTGCGTGTGATTGATGTACATCACACGCAGTATGATTTACATCACACACAGTATGATGTACATCACACACAGTATGATGTACATCACACACAGTAGGGTGTATATCACACACAGAAGGATGTACATGACATACAGTATGATCTACATCATAGTGTATAGTACATCCCATACAGTATGATGTACATCACACAGTATGATGTACATCACAGACAGTATGATGTACATCCCACACAGTGTGATGTATATCCCACACACAGTATGATGTACATCCCATAGAGTACGATGTACATCACATAGAGTATGATGTACATCACATAGAGTATGATGTATACCACACACAGTATGATGTACATCACAAGTGTGGACTTCATATCATGTACATGTAGTGTGTAGACCCTTACATAAGAAGTAATATGGTACATTAAAGGTACATAGTGCATTACAAGTTCTATAAATGTGGTACATTAGAGGTACATAATCATTAAATGTCCATAAATCGTTCCAAATACAAACATACAGCTTTCTGATAGCACAGGAAGCTAATGGAGTCGCTAACAGGAAAGCTCAGCATGTAAACAAATGGTAAACTCAGCTGAGGAATAGAGGTATAGATGCATAGATAGTACATTATTGATTACTTCAGGAGAGTCCCCTCAGGAAAATTAAAAAGAATACTCCGAAATAAGTTAAGTGTTGCACGGAAGCAAACACGACCGAGTGAGGCCAGAGGACGGAATAAATAACTCTGATTAGTGCCCGAGAGCAGGTGAGTGTCCCAAACACCAATCACAGGCGGCGGGCAGGTGAGTGTCCCAAACACCAATCACAGGCGGCGGGCAGGTGAGTGTCCCAAACACCAATCACAGGCGGCGGGCAGGTGAGTGTCCCAAACACCAATCACAGGCGGCGGGCAGGTGAGTGTCCCAAACACCAATCCCAGGCGGCGGGCAGGTGAGTGTCCCAAACACCAATCACAGGCGGCGGGCAGGTGAGTGTCCCAAATACCAATCACAGGCGGCGGGCAGGTGAGTGTCCCAAACACCAATCACAGGCGGCGGGCAGGTGAGTGTCCCAAACACCAATCACAGGCGGCGGGCAGGTGAGTGTCCCAAACACCAATCCCAGGCGGCGGGCAGGTGAGTGTCCCAAACACCAATCACAGGCGGCGGGCAGGTGAGTGTCCCAAATACCAATCACAGGCGGCGGGCAGGTGAGTGTCCCAAACACCAATCACAGGCGGCGGGCAGGTGAGTGTCCCAAACACCAATCACAGGCGGCGGGCAGGTGAGTGTCCCAAACACCAATCACAGGCGGCAGGCAGGTGAGTGTCCCAAACACCAATCACAGGCGGCGGGCAGGTGAGTGTCCCAAACACCAATCCCAGGCGGCGGAGACAATGAATAACCATGGCAACCAAGCTGACGCACAACTTAAACAACAAGTCAACAAACTAGGATCACAGTGTTGACCATGAAATATGATATACATGAGGTACATTTGTGTAGTCTAGAACATTAATAATTCATCCATATGGAGTGTAGACCATTAAACATGATGCCAATATGGTACATTTCTCCAGTGTAGACCTTAGATATGATGTGAATGTGGTACAGTACAAGTGTACATTATTAAATTTGGTGTAAATATGGTACATTAGTTGTGTGAAGACCATTGAATATGATATAAAGACAGTATATTAGCAGTGTGTAACATTAAATGTGATTCTAAATATGCTACATTGGAGGTGTGTCGACAAATGTGATACAAATATGGTACATTAGCAGTGTGTTGAACATTATAATATAAATATGGTACATTAGCAGTGTGTTGAACATTATAATATAAATATGGTGCATTAGCAGTGTGTTGAACATTATAATATAAGTATGGTACATTAGCAGTGAGTTGAACATTATAATATAAATATGGTACATTAGCAGTGTGTTGAACATTATAATATAAATATGGTACATTAGCAGTGTGTTGAACATTATAATATAAGTATGGTACATTAGCAGTGTGTTGAACATTATAATATAAATATGGTACATTAGCAGTGTGTTGAACATTATAATATAAGTATGGTACATTAGCAGTGTGTTGAACATTATAATATAAATATGGTACATTAGCAGTGTGTTGAACATTATAATATAAATATGGTACATTAGCAGTGTGTTGAACATTATAATATAAATATGGTACATTAGCAGTGTGTTGAACATTATAATATAAATATGGTACATTAGCAGTGTGTTGAACATTATAATTTAAATATGGTACATTAGCAGTGTGTTGACCATTCAATATGGTAGTAATATGGTACATTAAAAGTACTTCGACCATGAATGATGATGAAACCGTTGTACATTACTGGTGTAGACCATTAAATACTTTGAGATATTTCGACCATTACATATGACATAAACGCGGTACATTAGAGGTAGAATGTAGTACATTAAACATACCTGGTTGTTATTCCACACGTCAAAACCTTTGATAGCGATGACAGTCATGCTGATGCTGACACACAGCTGCAGAACCGCCAGGACAATCAGCGTGATGTCCATGGCTCTTATCAGCTTCTGGAAAATACTTTTATATTACATCGCTGTGAAAATGTCAATCAACTAAATACATACCAGGATGTCTCAATTCTCCTGTCGTCATAAATAACACATCAAGTGTACGGGCAACGTTCGAAGTAATGTCTTACATATTTCTATGGACCAGGGGGGTCTTACATATTTCTATGGACCAGGGGGGGTCTTAGATATTTCTATGGACCAGGGGGGGTCTTACATATTTCTATGGACCAGGGGGGTCTTACATATTTCTATGGACCAGGGGGGTCTTACATATTTCTATGGACCAGGGGGGTCCAAACTACGGCCGGCCCGCTGGCGTCTTCAAGTTGTCCCGTCAAACATCATGAGTATAATAAGGAAGCAACTATTACAACTATTACATGAGACGTTTAGGTAAATGCCCATGAAATGTGCTTTGAAGTGAATGCAGCACAGCCATTATATGACCCCGTCCAAACAACCTTCCCTAGTCATGGCGCAAAGAACAATACAAACACAAAAAAGCCAACATGCGCGGGCACACATCAAACAACCTGCTCAATCAACTTTGAGGATGTTAGAGAAGAAAAGTCCACGCAGCGTTAAACAATTCTAGATGACAGCCAATTAGAGTCATCACGATGCATGAAAGTTATATTGATGATGTATGCAGCTAATGAACTCTTATATTGATGATGTATGCAGCTAATGAACTCTTATATTGATGATGTATGCAGCTAATGAACTCTTATATTGATGATGTATGCAGCTAATGAACTCTTCTATTGATGATGTATGCAGCTAATGAACTCTTCTATTGATGATGTATGCAGCTAATGAACTCTTATATTGATGATGTATGCAGCTAATGAACTCTTCTATTGATGATGTATTCAGCTAATGAACTCTTCTATTGATGATGTATGCCAGCTAATGAACTCTTCTATTGATGATGTATGCAGCTAATGAACTCTTATATTGATGATGTATGCAGCTAATGAACTCTTCTATTGATGATGTATGCAGCTAATGAACTCTTCTATTGATGATGTATGCAGCTAATGAACTCTTCTATTGATGATGTATGCAGCTAATGAACTCTTCTATTGATGATGTATGCAGCTAATGAACTCTTCTATTGATGATGTATGCAGCTAATGAACTCTTATGTTGATGATGTATGCAGCTAATGAACTCTTCTATTGATGATGTATGCAGCTAATGAACTCTTCTATTGATGATGTATGCAGCTAATGAACTCTTCTATTGATGATGTATGCAGCTAATGAACTCTTCTATTGATGATGTATGCAGCTAATGAACTCTTATATTGATGATGTATGCAGCTAATGAACTCTTCTATTGATGATGTATGCAGCTAATGAACTCTTATATTGATGATGTATGCAGCTAATGAACTCTTCTATTGATGATGTATGCAGCTAATGAACTCTTCTATTGATGATGTATGCAGCTAATGAACTCTTCTATTGATGATGTATGCAGCTAATGAACTCTTCTATTGATGATGTATGCAGCTAATGAACTCTTCTATTGATGATGTATGCAGCTAATGAACTCTTATATTGATGATGTATGCAGCTAATGAACTCTTATATTGATGATGTATGCAGCTAATGAACTCTTCTATTGATGATGTATGCAGCTAATGAACTCTTCTATTGATGATGTATGCAGCTAATGAACTCTTCTATTGATGATGTATGCAGCTAATGAACTCTTATATTGATGATGTATGCAGCTAATGAACTCTTATATTGATGATGTATGCAGCTAATGAACTCTTCTATTGATGATGTATGCAGCTAATGAACTCTTATATTGATGATGTATGCAGCTAATGAACTCTTCTATTGATGATGTATGCAGCTAATGAACTCTTCTATTGATGATGTATGCAGCTAATGAACTCTTCTATTGATGATGTATGCAGCTAATGAACTCTTCTATTGATGATGTATGCAGCTAATGAACTCTTCTATTGATGATGTATGCAGCTAATGAACTCTTCTATTGATGATGTATGCAGCTAATGAACTCTTCTATTGATGATGTATGCAGCTAATGAACTCTTCTATTGATGATGTATGCAGCTAATGAACTCTTCTATTGATGATGTATGCAGCTAATGAACTCTTCTATTGATGATGTATGCAGCTAATGAACTCTTCTATTGATGATGTATGCAGCTAATGAACTCTTCTATTGATGATGTATGCAGCTAATGAACTATTATATTGATGATGTATGCAGCTAATGAACTCTTATATTGATGATGTATGCAGCTATGAACTCTTATATTGATGATGTATGCAGCTAATGAACTCTTATATTGATGATGTATGCAGCTAATGAACTCTTATATTGATGATGTATGCAGCTAATGAACTCTTCTATTGATGATGTATGCAGCTAATGAACTCTTATATTGATGATGTATGCAGCTAATGAACTCTTATATTGATGATGTATGCAGCTAATGAACTCTTATATTGATGATGTATGCAGCTAATGAACTCTTCTATTGATGATGTATGCAGCTAATGAACTCTTCTATTGATGATGTATGCAGCTAATGAACTCTTATATTGATGATGTATGCAGCTAATGAACTCTTATATTGATGATGTATGCAGCTAATGAACTCTTATATTGATGATGTATGCAGCTAATGAACTCTTCTATTGATGATGTATGCAGCTAATGAACTCTTCTATTGATGATGTATGCAGCTAATGAACTCTTCTATTGATGATGTATGCAGCTAATGAACTCTTCTATTGATGATGTATGCAGCTAATGAACTCTTCTATTGATGATGTATGCAGCTAATGAACTCTTCTATTGATGATGTATGCAGCTAATGAACTCTTATATTGATGATGTATGCAGCTAATGAACTCTTCTATTGATGATGTATGCAGCTAATGAACTCTTATATTGATGATGTATGCAGCTAATGAACTCTTCTATTGATGATGTATGCAGCTAATGAACTCTTCTATTGATGATGTATGCAGCTAATGAACTCTTCTATTGATGATGTATGCAGCTAATGAACTCTTCTATTGATGATGTATGCAGCTAATGAACTCTTCTATTGATGATGTATGCAGCTAATGAACTCTTCTATTGATGATGTATGCAGCTAATGAACTCTTCTATTGATGATGTATGCAGCTAATGAACTCTTCTATTGATGATGTATGCAGCTAATGAACTCTTATATTGATGATGTATGCAGCTAATGAACTCTTATATTGATGATGTATGCAGCTAATGAACTCTTCTATTGATGATGTATGCAGCTAATGAACTCTTCTATTGATGATGTATGCAGCTAATGAACTCTTCTATTGATGATGTATGCAGCTAATGAACTCTTCTATTGATGATGTATGCAGCTAATGAACTCTTCTATTGATGATGTATGCAGCTAATGAACTCTTATGTTGATGATGTATGCAGCTAATGAACTCTTCTATTGATGATGTATGCAGCTAATGAACTCTTCTATTGATGATGTATGCAGCTAATGAACTCTTCTATTGATGATGTATGCAGCTAATGAACTCTTCTATTGATGATGTATGCAGCTAATGAACTCTTCTATTGATGATGTATGCAGCTAATGAACTCTTCTATTGATGATGTATGCAGCTAATGAACTCTTCTATTGATGATGTATGCAGCTAATGAACTCTTCTATTGATGATGTATGCAGCTAATGAACTCTTCTATTGATGATGTATGCAGCTAATGAACTCTTCTATTGATGATGTATGCAGCTAATGAACTCTTATATTGATGATGTATGCAGCTAATGAACTCTTATATTGATGATGTATGCAGCTAATGAACTCTTATATTGATGATGTATGCAGCTAATTAACTCTTATATTGATGATGTATGCAGCTAATGAACTCTTATATTGATGATGTATGCAGCTAATGAACTCTTCTATTGATGATGTATGCAGCTAATGAACTCTTATATTGATGATGTATGCAGCTAATGAACTCTTATATTGATGATGTATGCAGCTAATGAACTCTTCTATTGATGATGTATGCAGCTAATGAACTCTTATATTGATGATGTATGCAGCTAATGAACTCTTCTATTGATGATGTATGCAGCTAATGAACTCTTCTATTGATGATGTATGCAGCTAATGAACTCTTATATTGATGATGTATGCAGCTAATGAACTCTTATATTGATGATGTATGCAGCTAATGAACTCTTATATTGATGATGTATGCAGCTAATGAACTCTTATATTGATGATGTATGCAGCTAATGAACTCTTATATTGATGATGTATGCAGCTAATGAACTCTTCTATTGATGATGTATGCAGCTAATGAACTCTTCTATTGATGATGTATGCAGCTAATGAACTCTTCTATTGATGATGTATGCAGCTAATGAACTCTTCTATTGATGATGTATGCAGCTAATGAACTCTTATATTGATGATGTATGCAGCTAATGAACTCTTCTATTGATGATGTATGCAGCTAATGAACTCTTCTATTGATGATGTATGCAGCTAATGAACTCTTCTATTGATGATGTATGCAGCTAATGAACTCTTCTATTGATGATGTATGCAGCTAATGAACTCTTCTATTGATGATGTATGCAGCTAATGAACTCTTCTATTGATGATGTATGCAGCTAATGAACTCTTCTATTGATGATGTATGCAGCTAATGAACTCTTCTATTGATGATGTATGCAGCTAATGAACTCTTCTATTGATGATGTATGCAGCTAATTAACTCTTCTATTGATGATGTATGCAGCTAATGAACTCTTCTATTGATGATGTATGCAGCTAATGAACTCTTATATTGATGATGTATGCAGCTAATGAACTCTTCTATTGATGATGTATGCAGCTAATGAACTCTTCTATTGATGATGTATGCAGCTAATGAACTCTTCTATTGATGATGTATGCAGCTAATGAACTCTTCTATTGATGATGTATGCAGCTAATGAACTCTTCTATTGATGATGTATGCAGCTAATGAACTCTTCTATTGATGATGTATGCAGCTAATGAACTCTTCTATTGATGATGTATGCAGCTAATGAACTCTTCTATTGATGATGTATGCAGCTAATGAACTCTTCTATTGATGATGTATGCAGCTAATGAACTCTTCTATTGATGATGTATGCAGCTAATGAACTCTTCTATTGATGATGTATGCAGCTAATGAACTCTTCTATTGATGATGTATGCAGCTAATGAACTCTTCTATTGATGATGTATGCAGCTAATGAACTCTTCTATTGATGATGTATGCAGCTAATGAACTCTTCTATTGATGATGTATGCAGCTAATGAACTCTTCTATTGATGATGTATGCAGCTAATGAACTCTTCTATTGATGATGTATGCAGCTAATGAACTCTTCTATTGATGATGTATGCAGCTAATGAACTCTTCTATTGATGATGTATGCAGCTAATTAACTCTTCTATTGATGATGTATGCAGCTAATGAACTCTTCTATTGATGATGTATGCAGCTAATGAACTCTTCTATTGATGATGTATGCAGCTAATGAACTCTTCTATTGATGATGTATGCAGCTAATGAACTCTTCTATTGATGATGATGCAGCTAATGAACTCTTATATTGATGATGTATGCAGCTAATGAACTCTTATATTGATGATGTATGCAGCTAATGAACTCTTCTATTGATGATGTATGCAGCTAATGAACTCTTATATTGATGATGTATGCAGCTAATGAACTCTTCTATTGATGATGTATGCAGCTAATGAACTCTTCTATTGATGATGTATGCAGCTAATGAACTCTTCTATTGATGATGTATGCAGCTAATGAACTCTTCTATTGATGATGTATGCAGCTAATGAACTCTTCTATTGATGATGTATGCAGCTAATGAACTCTTCTATTGATGATGTATGCAGCTAATGAACTCTTCTATTGATGATGTATGCAGCTAATGAACTCTTCTATTGATGATGTATGCAGCTAATGAACTCTGCTATTGATGATG
>NC_084621.1:69841376-69909989 GCF_033978795.1 Nerophis ophidion
TCTACTTCAAGTAGACTTGACTTCTACTTCAAGTAGACTTGACTTCTACTTCAAGTAGACGTGACTTCTACTTCAAGTAGACTTGACTTCTACTTCAAGTAGACTTGACTTCTACTTCAAGTAGACTTGACTTCTACTTCAAGTAGACTTGACTTCTACTTCAAGTAGACTTGACTTCTACTTCAAGTAGACTTGACTTCTACTTCAAGTAGACTTGACTTCTACTTCAAGTAGACTTGACTTCTACTTCAAGTAGACTTGACTTCTACTTCAAGTAGACTTGACTTCTATTTCAAGTAGACTTGACTTCTACTTCAAGTAGACTTGACTTCTACTTCAAGTAGACTTGACTTCTACTTCAAGTAGACGTGACTTCTACTTCAAGTAGACGTGACTTCTACTTCAAGTAGACGTGACTTCTACTTCAAGTAGACTTGACTTCTACTTCAAGTAGACTTGACTTCTACTTCAAGTAGACTTGACTTCTACTTCAAGTAGACTTGACTTCTACTTCAAGTAGACTTGACTTCTACTTCAAGTAGACGTGACTTCTACTTCAAGTAGACGTGACTTCTACTTCAAGTAGACGTGACTTCTACTTCAAGTAGACTTGACTTCTACTTCAAGTAGACTTGACTTCTACTTCAAGTAGACTTGACTTCTACTTCAAGTAGACTTGACTTCTACTTCAAGTAGACTTGACTTCTACTTCAAGTAGACGTGACTTCTACTTCAAGTAGACGTGACTTCTACTTCAAGTAGACTTGACTTCTACTTCAAGTAGACTTGACTTCTACTTCAAGTAGACTTGACTTCTACTTCAAGTAGACTTGACTTCTACTTCAAGTAGACTTGACTTCTACTTCAAGTAGACTTGACTTCTACTTCAAGTAGACTTGACTTCTACTTCAAGTAGACTTGACTTCTACTTCAAGTAGACTTGACTTCTATTTCAAGTAGACTTGACTTCTACTTCAAGTAGACTTGACTTCTACTTCAAGTAGACTTGACTTCTACTTCAAGTAGACGTGACTTCTACTTCAAGTAGACGTGACTTCTACTTCAAGTAGACTTGACTTCTACTGCCAGATTGTCTTCATTAGAACAAACCACAAGAGAAGTGAAAATATGCTCTAAAATGGCACAAAATTTGAATATTGAGCTCTGAATATTTTTGCCAATTTCCGTACATTCTAGTCACTCTAGTAACACTTTTACACTCTCATGTTATTACATCAGTCATAATATTATTATCATTATTATCATGTTATTACATCAGTCATAATATTATTATCATTATTATCATGTTATTACATCAGTCATAATATTATTATCATTATTATCATGTTATTACATCAGTCATAATATTATTATTATTATCATGTTATTACATCAGTCATAATATTATTATCATTATTATCATGTTATTACATCAGTCATAATATTATTATCATTATTATCATGTTATTACATCAGTCATAATATTATTAAATCAGTCATAAGGTGTGGTGTTTATCATTAACAAACCTTATGTAAGATTACAACACATATGTTTTTATGCATTCCAAATGTTAAATAAAAATCTAACAACTGAGTCAACGGACAGAAGCTCCTCCCATTTGACCAACAACAATACTCTGTTGACTGAAAAGGAAACAAACATGAGTGATATTGTTATTAATAACATGAGTGATATTGTTATTACAAACATGAGTGATATTGTTATTACAAACATGAGTGATATTGTTATTACAAACATGAGTGATATTGTTATTACAAACATGAGTGATATTGTTATTACAAACATGAGTGATATTGTTATTACAAACATGAGTGATATTGTTATTACAAACATGAGTGATATTGTTATTACAAACATGAGTGATATTGTTATTACAAACATGAGTGATATTGTTATTACAAACATGACTGATATTGTTATTACAAACATGAGTGATATTGTTATTACAAACATGACTGATATTGTTATTACAAACATGAGTGATATTGTTATTAATAACATGAGTGATATTGTTATTACAAACATGAGTGATATTGTTATTACAAACATGAGTGATATTGTTATTACAAACATGAGTGATATTGTTATTACAAACATGAGTGATATTGTTATTACAAACATGAGTGATATTGTTATTACAAACATGAGTGATATTGTTATTACAAACATGAGTGATATTGTTATTACAAACATGAGTGATATTGTTATTACAAACATGAGTGATATTGTTATTACAAACATGAGTGATATTGTTATTACAAACATGAGTGATACTGTTATTACAAACATGAGTGATATTGTTATTACAAACATGAGTGATATTGTTATTACAAACATGAGTGATACTGTTATTACAAACATGAGTGATATTGTTATTACAAACATGAGTGATATTGTTATTACAAACATGAGTGATATTGTTGTTACAAACATGAGTGATATTGTTATTACAAACATGAGTGATATTGTTATTACAAACATGATTGATATTGTTATTACAAACATGAGTGATATTGTTATTACAAACATGAGTGATATTGTTATTACAAACATGAGTGATATTGTTATTACAAACATGAGTGATACTGTTATTACAAACATGAGTGATATTGTTATTACAAACATGAGTGATATTGTTATTACAAACATGAGTGATATTGTTATTAATAACATGAGTGATATTGTTATTAATAACATGAGTGATATTGTTATTACAAACATGAGTGATATTGTTATTACAAACATGAGTGATATTGTTATTACAAACATGAGTGATATTGTTATTACAAACATGAGTGATATTGTTATTACAAACATGAGTGATATTGTTATTACAAACATGAGTGATATTGTTATTACAAACATGAGTGATATTGTTATTACAAACATGAGTGATATTGTTGTTACAAACATGAGTGATATTGTTATTACAAACATGAGTGATATTGTTATTACAAACATGATTGATATTGTTATTACAAACATGAGTGATATTGTTATTACAAACATGAGTGATATTGTTATTACAAACATGAGTGATATTGTTATTACAAACATGAGTGATACTGTTATTACAAACATGAGTGATATTGTTATTACAAACATGAGTGATATTGTTATTACAAACATGAGTGATATTGTTATTACAAACATGAGTGATATTGTTATTACAAACATGAGTGATATTGTTATTACAAACATGAGTGATATTGTTATTACAAACATGAGTGATATTGTTATTACAAACATGAGTGATATTGTTATTACAAACATGAGTGATATTGTTATTACAAACATGAGTGATATTGTTATTACAAACATGAGTGATATTGTTATTACAAGCGCTGACACAGACGGACTATTTTAGCCGTGCATTGATAGCAGTGAGCTAATGCTAGCTTAGCTGCTATTGTGGACCCCCTGAGCAGACAGCTGCTTCTGCTTGGTGTCAAAGTTGCTAAAAGTCCATTCTGGATGATAATTCCTGCATGTCTCACCTGCTAGTAGACACATGTGACCATGGACCGACAGGCTGGTCCACATCACCTCACCAGAAATGGTGAAAAAGACACTAATGGCTGCAACTTTTGTTTAACCCTTGGTGAGGATTGTAATTGATTCTTCATTTAAACGGGAGAATGTGAGCATCCTGCTGGTTAGCATCCCAGCGAGAGTGGAACTATTACAGTGAGTCTTTGTTTTCTTAGCACCTAGCAAAGCTGCTAATGCTGCATTGATTGACCGAGACTTGTATTAGTAGATTGCACAGTACAGTACATATTCCCTACAATTGACCACTAAATGGGAACACCCCAATAAGTTTTTCAACTTGTTTAAGTCGGGGTCCACCTTCATCAATTCAGTGTGTCACAATAAAACTACATCCTCTCAGCACTCAGCTTCTAAAACTTATTACTCATCCTCTTTGTCTTCGGGCTCAAAATAATGAGGTTCTGGATCATCATTTGTTCCAAAGTAAATGTTTACTCGCACAAAGTCTGCTGGATTAACATTGTTGTTGATGGGGAAGGGATCTGTGGTCCTCCTCCACATCACCTATCACAAGGGTGTCGAAAGTGTGGCCCGGGGGCCATTTGTGGCCCGCAGCTCATGTTTTACTGGCCTGCGGCACATCAGACTAAAATACATATAGATTTTTTAAACATTAAAAATTGGAATAAAAGAGGAACTAGGTGAAATGCAACGAGGAAAAGTTGCATTGTTGACTCTAATAACACCATTTTTTTAAAATAATTTCTCAAAAAATAATAATGAATAAAAATCAATGTTGCTATAAATTATTGATTGATTAAAGGACAAAAAGGAAATAAATACAACAAACATAAAAACATGAAAAATATGAAAATTAGAAAAAATAATCCATACTAATTATATACAAATACTAATTATCCTATGGGTTGTTATTATAAACATACTAAACCAATTACAATATATTTTCTGAAGCTGATATAGAGATTTAAGTGTTCAATGAAATTTATTTTTTTTAAACCATGACTTTTTATGAGTGGGGCACTTTTGGATCCCTAAGGATTTTAGTGGATTTTAATAACTGCCTTTGCTAAAAAAAAAAAAAATAATAATAATAAACAATAATAATACATTCAAATAAATTTTGATATGAACTTTTGACTTATTTAGGGATCCAATTACTTCACATTAAAAATTCCACTTTGAAAATCTTTCTGGGAAAAATCTTGTGTATTATGCCTCAAAAAATAGGGTTTCGACAAAAAGTTTGTAAAAAGTAAAACAAATAATGAAGAAGAAGTAGCGATTCAAGGGTTTTGTGAAAAAAATAATATATGACTTATTTTGAACCTTTTTTAAGACTGAAACCCTTCTGGGTCCTTAAGACCTAACTTGAGGGAGCCCCAACAATTGAAAAAAAAAAGTGTATATTGTATTGGTTTTGAAAATGAAAAAATATCAACTCGGCCCCCACATGCTTTGATTCTTCAGTGTGTGGCCCTCAGGGGGAAAGTTTGGACACGGCGGACCCATCACATGGCCGGCCCCCTCGTCAAGTCTCCAAGTAGATGTGGAATCTCCCTGACATTGATACTATTTTCATTATATCTCTTTATTCCACAATTTTAGAAGTCTTTTGCTGGGATAAAGTATATTTCTATGATAATAGCTGGAATGTAGGGGCAACTCTCCTGCTACTTTAATGCAGATGCAGGTTGTATTTTGCAACAGGACTTGACACCTGCACACAGGAATGGATGAAGGTGGACCCCGACTTAAACAAGTTGAACAACTTATTGGGGTGTTACCACATCCAAACAGTGCCGACACTAGCAGTACCTGCTTTAGGGACCATGGTCTCCTGGTCTCCTGGTCTCCTGGTCTCCTGGTCCTTAATTGGCCAGCCATGTTGTCAGGAGGAAATGTAATCTGCAGAAGGCCACACACTGGACACCATTCTGAATGAAGTACACCTTCATACTATTTTCTAATTCTTCTTTTTATTCGTCATAAGTGATATTCCAATTTTTTCTGCAACTGAATTAGGCTTGTTCACTAATTGTGAAAACGGATTGTCCATATAAATGGATCCAGAGTGCAAGTCAACAGCTACAACTGCTAAAACTTCTACAACAACTGCTAAAACTCCCACTAAAACTCCTGCTACAACTTCTGCTAAAACTGATCCAACTCCTGCTAAAACTCCTGCTAAAACTGCTGCTAAAACTGCTGCTAAAACTGCTGCTAAAACTCCTGCTAAAACTGCTGCTCCAACTCCTGCTAAAACTCCTGCTAAAACTCCTGCTACAACTGCTAAAACTCCTCCAACTGCTGCTAAAACTCCTGCTACAACTGCTTAAACTGCTGCTAAAACTCCTGCTACAACTGCTTAAACTGCTGCTAAAACTCCTGCTACAACTGCTTAAACTGCTGCTAAAACTCCTGCTACAACTGCTAAAACTGCTCCAACTGCTGCTAAAACTGCTCCAAAGGTGTCCAATAAAAAGGACAGAGTTGTGGGAATGAAGTTGCTGTCGACACAGAGCTGACAGTCTGCAAGTCCTTTTCATCTGCGTGCCGCACCATAAAGAGACACAAGTGACAAAAGTTCCATTTCAGCCACGGACAATTCAACTTAAGTGAGGCCAGAGACACAACATGCGGTTTGCAAAAAAGGCCAACATTAATTGCTAGTTTTCTAGAAGATGGCCTGACCTCACCCTGCCACTCTCACACCTGCACTCAACTTGACAACATGCAGGACCAGGTCAGGTGACCTTTCCACTCCTCAGTGGGCCACCTCAACAACAACAATGTGTCAGTGGGCCACCTCAACAACAACAATGTGTCAGTGGACCACCTCAACAACAACAATGTGTCAGTGGGCCACATCAACAACAACAATGTGTCAATGAGCCACTTCAACAACAACAATGTGTCAGTGGGCCACTTCAACAACAACAATGTGTCAGTGAGCCACCTCAACAACAACAATGTGTCAGTGGACCACATCAACAACAACAATGTGTCAGTGGACCACTTCAACAACAACAATGTGTCAGTGGGCCACTTCAACAACAACAATGTGTCAGTGGACCACATCAACAACAACAATGTGTCAGTGGGCCACTTCAACAACAACAATGTGTCAGTGGACCACATCAACAACAACAATGTGTCAGTGAGCCACTTCAACAACAACAATGTGTCAGTGGACCACATCAACAACAACAATGTGTCAGTGGGCCACATCAACAACAACAATGTGTCAGTGGGCCACCTCAACAACAACAATGTGTCAGTGGACCACATCAACAACAACAATGTGTCAGTGAGCCACTTCAACAACAACAATGTGTCAGTGGACCACATCAACAACAACAATGTGTCAGTGGGCCACTTCAACAACAACAATGTGTCAGTGGACCACATCAACAACAACAATGTGTCAGTGAGCCACTTCAACAACAACAATGTGTCAGTGGACCACATCAACAACAACAATGTGTCAGTGGGCCACATCAACAACAACAATGTGTCAGTGAGCCACCTCAACAACAACAATGTGTCAGTGGACCACATCAACAACAACAATGTGTCAGTGAGCCACTTCAACAACAACAATGTGTCAGTGGACCACATCAACAACAACAATGTGTCAGTGGGCCACATCAACAACAACAATGTGTCAGTGGGCCACCTCAACAACAACAATGTGTCAGTGGACCACATCAACAACAACAATGTGTCAGTGGGCCACATCAACAACAACAATGTGTCAGTGGGCCACATCAACAACAACAATGTGTCAGTGGGCCACATCAACAACAACAATGTGTCAGTGGGCCACTTCAACAACAACAATGTGTCAGTGGGCCACCTCAACAACAACAATGTGTCAGTGGGCCACATCAACAACAACAATGTGTCAGTGAGCCACATCAACAACAACAATGTGTCAGTGGGCCACTTCAACAACAACAATGTGTCAGTGGACCACATCAACAACAACAATGTGTCAGTGGGCCACTTCAACAACAACAATGTGTCAGTGGACCACATCAACAACAACAATGTGTCAGTGGACCACATCAACAACAACAATGTGTCAGTGGGCCACTTCAACAACAACAATGTGTCAGTGGACCACATCAACAACAACAATGTGTCAGTGGACCACATCAACAACAACAATGTGTCAGTGGGCCACATCAACAACAACAATGTGTCAGTGGGCCACATCAACAACAACAATGTGTCAGTGGGCCACATCAACAACAACAATGTGTCAGTGGACCACCTCAACAACAACAATGTGTCAGTGGGCCACATCAACAACAACAATGTGTCAGTGGGCCACATCAACAACAACAATGTGTCAGTGGGCCACATCAACAACAACAATGTGTCAGTGGGCCACTTCAACAACAACAATGTGTCAGTGGGCCACCTCAACAACAACAATGTGTCAGTGGGCCACATCAACAACAACAATGTGTCAGTGAGCCACATCAACAACAACAATGTGTCAGTGGGCCACTTCAACAACAACAATGTGTCAGTGGACCACATCAACAACAACAATGTGTCAGTGGGCCACTTCAACAACAACAATGTGTCAGTGGACCACATCAACAACAACAATGTGTCAGTGGACCACATCAACAACAACAATGTGTCAGTGGGCCACTTCAACAACAACAATGTGTCAGTGGACCACATCAACAACAACAATGTGTCAGTGGGCCACTTCAACAACAACAATGTGTCAGTGGGCCACATCAACAACAACAATGTGTCAGTGAGCCACATCAACAACAACAATGTGTCAGTGGGCCACTTCAACAACAACAATGTGTCAGTGGACCACATCAACAACAACAATGTGTCAGTGGGCCACTTCAACAACAACAATGTGTCAGTGGGCCACATCAACAATAACAACAACAATGTGTGAGTGGGCCACATCAACAATAACAACAACAATGTGTGAGTGGGCCACATCAACAATAACAACAACAATGTGTGAGTGGGCCACTTCAACAATAACAACAACAATGTGTGAGTGGGCCACATCAACAATAACAACAACAATGTGTGAGTGGGCCACATCAACAACAACAACAACAATGTGTGAGTGGGCCACATCAACAATAACAACAACAATGTGTGAGTGGGCCACATCAACAATAACAACAACAATGTGTGAGTGGGCCACATCAACAATAACAACAACAATGTGTGAGTGGGCCACATCAACAATAACAACAACAATGTGTGAGTGGGCCACATCAACAATAACAACAACAATGTGTGAGTGGGCCACATCAACAATAACAACAACAATGTGTGAGTGGGCCACATCAACAACAACAACAACAATGTGTGAGTGGGCCACATCAACAACAACAACAACAATGTGTGAGTGGGCCACATCAATAAGCCCCCCCCCCCCAGCACGTTGCCTTGTGGGTCTCAGACGACAAAGGAAGCTGAGCAAGTGCTGAGTGACATGGATGGCGTGGAAGTGCAAAGAGGAGTAAGAATGAGGTATAAATGTGGTGCTGAGTATATAATATTGAATGTAAGAATGAGGTATAAATGTGGTGTATATAATATTGAATGTAAGAATGAGGTATAAATGTGGTGTATATAATATTGAATGTAAGAATGAGATATAAATGTGGTGTATATAATATTGAATGTAAGAATGAGGTATAAATGTGGTGTATATAATATTGAATGTAAGAAAGAGGTATAAATGTGGTGCTGAGTATATAATATTGAATGTAAGAATGAGGTATAAATGTGGTGCTGAGTATATAATATTGAATGTAAGAAAGAGGTATAAATGTGGTGTATATAATATTGAATGTAAGAATGAGGTATAAATGTGGTGTATATAATATTGAATGTAAGAATGAGGTATAAATGTGGTGTATATAATATTGAATGTAAGAAAGAGATATAAATGTGGTGTATATAATATTGAATGTAAGAATGAGGTATAAATGTGGTGTATATAATATTGAATGTTGATGCTGATGCAGACTGGAAGTTGAAAGCGGGAGACTGATGCAAAGAAGCAGAGGAGCACCCACCACTCCCTTTTCTTTGTCCAACAACACGAGGTGGAGACAAAGTTTGCCCTTTACCTTGCCTGCCCACTATCTCGGCCACATGTTCGGAGCTGGGCACCGGCACACATTCAGTGATGTTGCAGCCGCGTCCTTTGGGTTCGCCGGACGAGCTCTCGGAGTACAGCGCGCACAACTTGCTCTTGCCGGACAGGATGCTGGCGTCCCCGCCATGCTGATGATGATGTTGCTGCTGCTGCTGCTGGCTGTTGTTGTTGTTGTTGTTGCTCCGGTCCTGCACTCCCGCCGTGGGGGCACCTCCACCACCTCCACCACCACCTCCACCTCCACCTCCACCGCCAACACCACCGCCGTCCTCGCCCTCGCCGAGCCCCAGCAGAGACAGCTGGCCCAGCGCGACCCGCAGGGCGCGGGAGTCGTCCTCCTCGTCGTCGGGCGGCACCAGGAGAGCCTCGCCTCCGAAGCCGGAGCCGGCCAGATCCCCGGCGTAGCCCCCGTTCTTCTCCATGATGCCTGCTAGCACCAGCAGGCTCGGCATGGCTAACAAAGAGTGTGGGAGACAAAGACGAGGGCAAAGAGACTGGAGAGCAGGCGACACCCCCTCCTCTGCTTCTGCGCTAGTCACGCCCACTGCCCGCCCCTCCCTCCTCTGCTTCTGCGCTAGTCACGCCCACTGCCCGCCCCTCCCTCCTCTGCTTCTGCGCTAGTCACGCCCACTGACCGCCCCTCCCTCCTCTGCTTCTGCGCTAGTCACGCCCACTGCCCGCCCCTCCCTCCTCTGCTTCTGCGCTAGTCACGCCCACTGCCCGCCCCTCCCTCCTCTGCTTCTGCGCTAGTCACGCCCACTGCCCGCCCCTCCCTCCTCTGCTTCTGCGCTAGTCACGCCCACTGCCCGCCCCCCCCTCCATCCTCCCTTCCTCCTCTTCTACGCTGGTCCCGCCCCCGGACCCTGCCACACCCCCAGAGTGACTCCAGTGTCGGCGAGAACAGAAGAAGAAGGCGGGCGTCTGCACACTCCGGGGGCCGGGCTTGGCAACGCCCCGCCCCGTCTGGCCGCCGAGCCGCGCCCCTCCTCCTGAAGAAAGAGCAACGCCAACCGTGTTTTTTTTTTTTTGGTGGATCTTCTCTGTTCCAGAATCACACTGGAGGCTCTGCTTACATGCAGGAACCCACCACCACCACCACCACCACCTTCTACAGGAGGCTCTGCTTACATGCAGGAACCCACCACCACCACTACCTTCTACATGAGGCTCTGCTTACATGCAGGAACCCACCACCACCACTACCTTCTACAGGAGGCTCTGCTTACATGCAGGAACCCACCACCACCACCACTACCTTCTACAGGAGGCTCTGCTTACATGCAGGAACCCACCACCACTACCTTCTACATGAGGCTCTGCTTACATGCAGGAACCCACCACCACCACCACCTTCTACAGGAGGCTCTGCTTACATGCAGGAACCCACCACCACCACCACCACCTTCTACAGGAGGCTCTTCTTACATGCAGGAACCCACCACCACTACCTTCTACATGAGGCTCTGCTTACATGCAGGAACCCACCACCACCTTCTACAGGAGGCTCTGCTTACATGCAGGAACCCACCACCACCACCACCACCTTCTACAGGAGGCTCTTCTTACATGCAGGAACCCACCACCACCACTTTCCACGGGAGGCTCTTCTTACATGCAGGAACCCACCACCACCACTTTCCACGGGAGGCTCTTCTTACATGCAGGAACCCACCACCACCACTTTCCACGGGAGGCTCTTCTTACATGCAGGAACCCACCACCACCACTTTCCACGGGAGGCTCTGCTTACATGCAGGAACCCACCACCACCACTTTCCACGGGAGGCTCTTCTTACATGCAGGAACCCACCACCACCACCTTCTACAGGAGGCTCTTCTTACATGCAGGAACCCACCACCACCACCACCTTCTACAGGAGGCTCTGCTTACATGCAGGAACCCACCACCACCACCTTCTACAGGAGGCTCTTCTTACATGCAGGAACCCACCACCACCACTTTCCACGGGAGGCTCTTCTTACATGCAGGAACCCACCACCACCACTTTCCACGGGAGGCTCTTCTTACATGCAGGAACCCACCACCACCACCTTCTACAGGAGGCTCTTCTTACATGCAGGAACCCACCACCACCACTTTCCACGGGAGGCTCTTCTTACATGCAGGAACCCACCACCACCACTTTCCACGGGAGGCTCTTCTTACATGCAGGAACCCACCACCACCACCTTCTACAGGAGGCTCTTCTTACATGCAGGAACCCACGTAAAGATGTAGACAGAGCAGAAGTGAGGCTGCACAAGATGCTGCTGGATGAAGAACAAATGATGTCAACTTTATTCCTCCTCGTGTTGGATGGGGGAGGGGTAGGGTGGGGTGGGGAGGGGTGGGGTGGGGTGGGGTGGGGAGTATTTCCGGTGTTCTTCCCAATAATAACTGCTGGGATGTAAAGCAGCTTTGCAGCAGCATGACAGTTACTGTACTCTGTCTGCATGTATATTTATTAATATAGGAGGCTCTGTCTGCATGTATATTTATTAATATAGGAGGGACTGTCTGCATGTATATTTATTAATATAGGAGGCTCTGTCTGCATGTATATTTATTAATATAGGAGGCTCTGTCTGCATGTATATTTATTAATATAGGAGGGACTGTCTGCATGTATATTTATTAATATAGGAGGCTCTGTCTGCATGTATATTTATTAATATAGGAGGCTCTGTCTGCATGTATATTTATTAATATAGGAGGCTCTGTCTGCATGTATATTTATTAATATAGGAGGCTCTGTCTGCATGTATATTTATTAATATAGGAGGCTCTGTCTGCATGTATATTTATTAATATAGGAGGCTCTGTCTGCATGTATATTTATTAATATAGGAGGCTCTGTCTGCATGTATATTTATTAATATAGGAGGGACTGTCTGCATGTATATTTATTAATATAGGAGGCTCTGTCTGCATGTATATTTATTAATATAGGAGGCTCTGTCTGCATGTATATTTATTAATATAGGAGGCTCTGTCTGCATGTATATTTATTAATATAGGAGGCTCTGTCTGCATGTATATTTATTAATATAGGAGGCTCTGTCTGCATGTATATTTCTTGATATAGGAGGGACTGTCTGCATGTATATTTATTAATATAGGTGGCTCTGTCTGCATGTATATTTATTGATATAGGAGGACTGTCTGCATGTATATTTTATTAATATAGGAGGCTCTGTCTGCATGTATATTTATTAATATAGGAGGGACTGTCTGCATGTATATTTATTAATATAGGAGGCTCTGTCTGCATGTATATTTATTAATATAGGAGGCTCTGTCTGCATGTATATTTATTAATATAGGAGGGACTGTCTGCATGTATATTTATTAATATAGGAGGCTCTGTCTGCATGTATATTTATTAATATAGGAGGCTCTGTCTGCATGTATATTTATTAATATAGGAGGCTCTGTCTGCATGTATATTTATTAATATAGGAGGCTCTGTCTGCATGTATATTTATTAATATAGGAGGCTCTGTCTGCATGTATATTTATTAATATAGGAGGCTCTGTCTGCATGTATATTTATTAATATAGGAGGCTCTGTCTGCATGTATATTTATTAATATAGGAGGCTCTGTCTGCATGTATATTTATTAATATAGGAGGCTCTGTCTGCATGTATATTTATTAATATAGGAGGCTCTGTCTGCATGTATATTTATTTAATATAGGAGGGACTGTCTGCATGTATATTTATTAATATAGGAGGCTCTGTCTGCATGTATATTTATTAATATAGGAGGCTCTGTCTGCATGTATATTTATTAATAATAGGAGGCTCTGTCTGCATGTATATTTATTAATATAGGAGGCTCTGTCTGCATGTATATTTATTGATATAGGAGGGACTGTCATGCATGTATATTTATTAATATAGGAGGGACTGTCTGCATGTATATTTATTAATATAGGAGGCTCTGTCTGCATGTATATTTATTATATAGGAGGCTCTGTCCACATAGGTCCATTAGAAGTCCGCTGGGAAGGAGAAGCCGGATCAATACCAGATCTGGGATCAGGTTTCTGCACAATCCTCCATCCTTCTGGACCTGCTTGGACCCGCCTTCAATCTCCTTGTGGGATTGAAGATAGGGACCCCCTCCCCCAAGACTAGTCATCTTCACCTGTGTTACCTGTGCCACCACTAGTCATCTTCATGTGTGTTACCTGTGCCACACAGTCATCTTCATGTGTGTTACCTGTGCCACCACTAGTCATCTTCATGTGTGTTACCTGTACCACCACTAGTCTCTTCATGTGTGTTACCTGTGCCACCACTAGTCATCTTCATGTGTGTTACCTGTGCCACCACTAGTCATCTCATGTGTGTTACCTGTGCCACCACTAGTCATCTTCATGTGTGTTACCTGTGCCACCACTAGTCATCTTCATGTGTGTTACCTGTGCCACCACTAGTCATCTTCACGTGTGTTACCTGTGCCACCACTAGTCATCTTCATGTGTGTTACCTGTGCCACCACTAGTCATCTTCATGTGTGTTACCTGTGCCACCACTAGTCATCTTCATGTGTGTTACCTGTGCCACCACTAGTCATCTTCATGTGTGTTACCTGTGCCACCACTAGTCATCTTCATGTGTGTTACCTGTGCCACCACTAGTCATCTTCATGTGTGTTACCTGTGCCACCACTAGTCATCTTCATGTGTGTTACCTGTGCCACCACTAGTCATCTTCATGTGTGTTACCTGTGCCACCACTAGTCATCTTCACCTGTGCTTCATGTGTGTTACCTGTGCCACCACTAGTCATCTTCACCTGTGTTACCTGTGCCACCACTAGTCATCTTCATGTGTGTTACCTGTGCCACCACTAGTCATCTTCATGTGTGTTACCTGTGCCACCACTAGTCATCTTCATGTGTGTTACCTGTGCCACCACTAGTCATCTTCATGTGTGTTACCTGTGCCACCACTAGTCATCTTCATGTGTGTTACCTGTGCCACCACTAGTCATCTTCACGTGTGTTACCTGTGCCACCACTAGTCATCTTCATGTGTGTTACCTGTGCCACCACTAGTCATCTTCATGTGTGTTACCTGTGCCACCACTAGTCATCTTCACCTGTGTTACCTGTGCCACCACTAGTCATCTTCATGTGTGTTACCTGTGCCACCACTAGTCATCTTCATGTGTGTTACCTGTGCCACCACTAGTCATCTTCATGTGTGTTACCTGTGCCACCACTAGTCATCTTCATGTGTGTTACCTGTGCCACCACTAGTCATCTTCATGTGTGTTACCTGTGCCACCACTAGTCATCTTCATGTGTGTTACCTGTGCCACCACTAGTCATCTTCATGTGTGTTACCTGTGCCACCACTAGTCATCTTCATGTGTGTTACCTGTGCCACCACTAGTCATCTTCATGTGTGTTACCTGTGCCACCACTAGTCATCTTCATGTGTGTTACCTGTGCCACCACTAGTCATCTTCATGTGTGTTACCTGTGCCACCACTAGTCATCTTCATGTGTGTTACCTGTGCCACCACTAGTCATCTTCATGTGTGTTACCTGTGCCACCACTAGTCATCTTCACCTGTGTTACCTGTGCCACCACTAGTCATCTTCATGTGTGTTACCTGTGCCACCACTAGTCATCTTCATGTGTGTTACCTGTGCCACCACTAGTCATCTTCATGTGTGTTACCTGTGCCACCACTAGTCATCTTCATGTGTGTTACCTGTGCCACCACTAGTCATCTTCATGTGTGTTACCTGTGCCACCACTAGTCATCTTCATGTGTGTTACCTGTGCCACCACTAGTCATCTTCATGTGTGTTACCTGTGCCACCACTAGTCATCTTCATGTGTGTTACCTGTGCCACCACTAGTCATCTTCATGTGTGTTACCTGTGCCACCACTAGTCATCTTCATGTGTGTTACCTGTGCCACCACTAGTCATCTTCATGTGTGTTACCTGTGCCACCACTAGTCATCTTCATGTGTGTTACCTGTGCCACCACTAGTCATCTTCATGTGTGTTACCTGTGCCACCACTAGTCATCTTCATGTGTGTTACCTGTGCCACCACTAGTCATCTTCATGTGTGTTACCTGTGCCACCACTAGTCATCTTCATGTGTGTTACCTGTGCCACCACTAGTCATCTTCACGTGTGTTACCTGTGCCACCACTAGTCATCTTCACCTGTGTTACGTGTGCCACCACTAGTCATCTTCATGTGTGTTACCTGTGCCACCACTAGTCATCTTCATGTGTGTTACCTGTGCCACCACTAGTCATCTTCATGTGTGTTACCTGTGCCACCACTAGTCATCTTCATGTGTGTTACCTGTGCCACCACTAGTCATCTTCATGTGTGTTACCTGTGCCACCACTAGTCATCTTCACCTGTGTTACCTGTGCCACCACTAGTCATCTTCATGTGTGTTACCTGTGCCACCACTAGTCATCTTCATGTGTGTTACCTGTGCCACCACTAGTCATCTTCATGTGTGTTACCTGTGCCACCACTAGTCATCTTCATGTGTGTTACCTGTGCCACCACTAGTCATCTTCATGTGTGTTACCTGTGCCACCACTAGTCATCTTCATGTGTGTTACCTGTGCCACCACTAGTCATCTTCATGTGTGTTACCTGTGCCACCACTAGTCATCTTCATGTGTGTTACCTGTGCCACCACTAGTCATCTTCATGTGTGTTACCTGTGCCACCACTAGTCATCTTCATGTGTGTTACCTGTGCCACCACTAGTCATCTTCATGTGTGTTACCTGTGCCACCACTAGTCATCTTCACCTGTGTTACCTGTGCCACCACTAGTCATCTTCACCTGTGTTACCTGTGCCACCACTAGTCATCTTCATGTGTGTTACCTGTGCCACCACTAGTCATCTTCACCTGTGTTACCTGTGCCACCACTAGTCATCTTCACCTGTGTTACCTGTGCCACCACTAGTCATCTTCACGTGTGTTACCTGTGCCACCACTAGTCATCTTCATGTGTGTTACCTGTGCCACCACTAGTCATCTTCATGTGTGTTACCTGTGCCACCACTAGTCATCTTCATGTGTGTTACCTGTGCCACCACTAGTCATCTTCACCTGTGTTACCTGTGCCACCACTAGTCATCTTCATGTGTGTTACCTGTGCCACCACTAGTCATCTTCACCTGTGTTACCTGTGCCACCACTAGTCATCTTCACCTGTGTTACCTGTGCCACCACTAGTCATCTTCACGTGTGTTACCTGTGCCACCACTAGTCATCTTCATGTGTGTTACCTGTGCCACCACTAGTCATCTTCATGTGTGTTACCTGTGCCACCACTAGTCATCTTCATGTGTGTTACCTGTGTCACCACTAGTCATCTTCATGTGTGTTACCTGTGCCACCACTAGTCATCTTCATGTGTGTTACCTGTGCCACCACTAGTCATCTTCACGTGTGTTACCTGTGCCACCACTAGTCAGGTCACATGACCGACTGTTACAGGACACGCGTGCTGCAACTAATTAGGTACAGTACACACACACATACAGTACACACTCATACAGTACACACACATACAATAAACACACATACAGTACACACACACACATACAGTATACACACACATACAATACACACACATACAGTACACACACTCATAGAGTACACACACATACAATACACACACATACAGTACACACACTCATAGAGTACACACACATACAATACACACACATACAGTACACACACATACAGTACACACACTTATACAATACACACACATACAGTACACACACACATACAGTACACACACACACATACAGTACACACACTCATACAGTACACGCACTTATATAATACACACACATACAGTACACACACATACAGTACACACACACACATACAGTACACACACTCATACAGTACACGCACTTATACAGTACACACACTTATATAATACACACACATACAGCACACACACACACATACAGTACACACTCATACAATACACACACATACAGTACACACTCATACAGTACACACACATACAATACACACACATACAGTACACACACACATACAGTACACACACTTATACAATACACACACATACAGTACACACACACATACAGTACACTCATACAGTACACACACTTATATAATACACACACATACAGTACACACACACACATACAGTACACACACTCATACAGTACACGCACTTATATAATACACACACATACAGTACACACACACTCATACAGTACACACACCCATACAGTACACACACTTATATAATACACACACATACAGTACACACACACTCATACAGTACACACACTCATACACTACACACACTTATATAATACACACACATACAGCACACACACACACATACAGTACACACACTTATATAATACACACACATACAGTACACACACACTCATACAGTGCACACACTCATACGCTACACACACTTATATAATACACACACATACAGCACACACACACACATACAGTACACACTCATACAATACACACACATACAGTACACACTCATACAGTACACACACATACAATACACACACATACAGTACACACACACATACAGTACACACACACATACAGTACACACTCATACAGTACACACACATACAATAAACACACATACAGTACACACACACACATACAGTATACACACACATACAATACACACACATACAGTACACACACTCATAGAGTACACACACATACAATACACACACATACAGTACACACACTCATAGAGTACACACACATACAATACACACACATACAGTACACACACATACAGTACACACACTTATACAATACACACACATACAGTACACACACACATACAGTACACACACACACATACAGTACACACACTCATACAGTACACGCACTTATATAATACACACACATACAGTACACACACATACAGTACACACACACACATACAGTACACACACTCATACAGTACACGCACTTATACAGTACACACACTTATATAATACACACACATACAGCACACACACACACATACAGTACACACTCATACAATACACACACATACAGTACACACTCATACAGTACACACACATACAATACACACACATACAGTACACACACACATACAGTACACACACTTATACAATACACACACATACAGTACACACACACATACAGTACACTCATACAGTACACACACTTATATAATACACACACATACAGTACACACACTCATACAGTACACGCACTTATATAATACACACACATACAGTACACACACACTCATACAGTACACACACCCATACAGTACACACACTTATATAATACACACACATACAGTACACACACACTCATACAGTACACACACTCATACACTACACACACTTATATAATACACACACATACAGCACACACACACACATACAGTACACACACTTATATAATACACACACATACAGTACACACACACTCATACAGTGCACACACTCATACGCTACACACACTTATATAATACACACACATACAGCACACACACACACATACAGTACACACTCATACAATACACACACATACAGTACACACTCATACAGTACACACACATACAATACACACACATACAGTACACACACACATACAGTACACACACTTATACAATACACACACATACAGTACACACACACATACAGTACACTCATACAGTACACACACTTATATAATACACACACATACAGTACACGCACACACATACAGTACACACACTCATACAGTACACGCACTTATATAATACACACACATACAGTACACACACACTCATACAGTACACACACCCATACAGTACACACACTTATATAATACACACACATACAGTACACACACACTCATACAGTACACACACTCATACACTACACACACTTATATAATACACACACATACAGCACACACACACACATACAGTACACACACTTATATAATACACACACATACAGTACACACACACTCATACAGTGCACACACTCATACGCTACACACACTTATATAATACACACACATACAGCACACACACACACATACAGTACACACTCATACAATACACACACATACAGTACACACACTTATACAATACAATATGAATATATATAGATATATATATATATATATATATAATCAGTTATTGTTTGTATATAAATATATACATATATACATATATATATATACATATATATATATATATATATATATATATATATATATATATATATACTGTATATATATACAAACCCCGTTTCCATAAGAGTTGGGAAATTGTGTTAGATGTAAATATAAACAGAATACAATGATTTGCAAATCCTTTTCAAGCCATATTCAGTTGAATATGCTACAAAGACAACATATTTCATGTTCAAACTCATAAACGTTTTTTTTTATTTGCAAATAATAATTAACTTATAATTTCAAGGCTGCAACACGTGCCAAAGTAGTTGGGAAAGGGCATGTTCACCACTGTGTTACATCACCTTTTCTTTTAACAACACTCAATAAATGTTTGGGAACTGAGGAAACTTAATTGTTGAAGCTTTGAAAGTGGAATTCTTTCCCATTCTTGTTTTATGTAGAGCTTCAGTCCTTCAACAGTCCGGGGTCTCCGCTGTCCTATTTTACGCTTCATAATGTGCCACACATTTTCATTAGTAGACAGGTCTGGACTGCAGGCGGGCCAGGAAAGTACCCACACTTTTTTTACGAAGCCACGCTGTTGTAACACGTGCTGAATGTGGCTTGGCATTGTCTTGCTGAAATAAGCAGGGGCGTCCATGATAACGCTGCTAGAATGACAAAATATGTTGTTCCAAAACCTGTATGTACCTTTCAGCATTAATGGTGCCTTCACAGATGTGTAAGTTACCCATGCCTTGGGCACTAATGCACCCCCATACCATCACACATGTGTAAGTTACCCATGCCTTGGGCACTAATACACCCCCATACCATCACACATGTGTAAGTTACCCATGCCTTGTTCACTAATACACCCCCATACCATCACACATGTGTAAGTTACCCATGCCTTGGGCACTAATACACCCCCATACCATCACACATGCTGGCTTTTACACTTTGTGCCTAGAACAATCCGGATGGTTATTTTCCTCTTTGTTCCGGAGGACACAACGTCCACAGTTTCCAAAAACAATTTGAAATGTGGACTCGTCAGACCACAGAACACTTTTCCACTTTGCATCAGTCCATCTTAGATGATCTCGGGCTCAGAGAAGCCGGCGGCGTTTCTGGATGTTGTTGATAAATGGCTTTGGCTTTGCATTGTAGAGCTTTAACTTGCACTTACAGATGTATCGACAAACTATTTAGTGACAGTGGTTTTCTGAAGTGTTCCAGAGCCCATGTGGTGATATCCTTTAGAGATTGATGTCGGTTTTTGATACAGTGCCGTCTGAGGGATGGAAGGTCACGGTCATTCAATGTTGGTTTCCGGCCATGCCGTTTACGTGGAGTGATTTCTCCAGATTCTCTGAACCTTTTGATGATATTATGGAGCGTAGATGTTGAAATCCCTAAATTTCTTGCAATGTCACTTTGAGAAAGGTTGTTCTTAAACTGTTTGACTATTTGCTCACACAGTTGTGGACAAAGGGGTGTACCTCGCCCCATCCTTTCTTGTGAAAGACTGAGCATTTTTTGGGAAGCTGTTTTTATAGCCAATCATGGCACCCACCTGTTCCCAATTAGCCTGCACACCTGTGGGATGTTCCAAATAAGTGTTTGATGAGCATTCCTCAACTTTATCAGTATTTATTGCCACCTTTCCCAACTTCTTTGTCACGTGTTGCTGGCATCAAATTCTAAAGTTAATGATTATTTGCAAAACAAAAACGTTTATGAGTTTGAACATGAAATATGTTGTCTTTGTAGCATATTCAACTGAATATGGCTTGAAAAGGATTTGCAAATCATTGTATTCTGTTTATATTTACATCTAACACAGTTTCCCAACTCATATGGAAACAGGGTATATATATATATATATATATATATATATATATATATATATATATATATATATATATATATATGTATATATATATAAACATACATACATACGTATGTATATATAGATTTATTTATTTTTTTCATACAGGTAGAATTTTTAAACACTAAGTTAAAGAATCGTATTATTATTACTGAATGACTGCTCGCTGACTGCTCTTGTTGCAAAAAAGCTAAGTATCGTTCTATCTGTGTGATTTTAACTGTTTTGCAGCTTTATTTACAACTTATCGAACATATTTAATAGTTCAATTTAACTTGCAAATCACCCGATCTCTGTCTCACCACTTCGCCCTCAGCTAGCTAGCTGCTAAGCTAACGAGGCTAGCGGAGAAAGGCAGCGCCGGTCTGAAGGAAGCTACTCCCCCGCCACCGTGACCACCACTTCCCGAAGACAGCTGGCACTCCACTCGGCGACGGAAAGTTTCTGTGAGTATGGCTTCCTGCGCTTCGTGCACTTTACTCATGGATAGGTTGGCTTTGCTAGAGAGCCGTGTCCGCCAGTTAGAGCAGTGTAATTTCGTAACTTTAGATGTTGCGGACACATCTGCTAGCGTTAGCTGTAGCGAGCTAACTAGCCCAGCTTGTAGCAGCCCTAAGCGGCCTACAAGCTACGGTGTACCGGTTGAGACGCATAATAGATTTAGCCCTTTAGCTAGTCCTACACCCCAGTCTACCGGGCACCACACTTTAGTTATAGGTGACTCCATCACCCGAAACATAAAGCTTAGCAAACCAGCCACAATTAAGTGTATTCCCGGGGGCAGAGCACCTGACATTGAAGCTAATCTTAGGGAGCTAACTCGCAACAGGTCTAGTAAGCACGTACGGCAGGCTAACCGCACCACTAGTTATGCGAATATAGTAATACACGTTGGCTCCAATGACGTTAGGATGAGACAATCAGAGATTACAAAGAGAAACATAGCCAGGGCTTGTAATCTCGCCAGAAAGATGTCCAGGCATCGAGTAATTGTCTCTGGCCCCCTGCCTGGGAGAGGCAATGATGAGAGATATAGCAGATTAGTCTCTCTTAACAGGTGGCTGGATAGCTTCTGCAGACAACAGGGATTTACGTTTATTGATAATTGGCCCTCTTTCTGGGGCAAACCTGGCTTGCTGAGGAGAGACGGCCTTCACCCTAACCAGGAAGGCGCTATCCTCTTGTCTCGGAACATAGACTTCGCATTAAGCCACATTTGACTAACTGCACTAGAGCAAGCCCGGTCACAGGCAATTACAGAGCCTGCTAGCCTGGGTATGGAGTCAGTTAAGTTAGAACTAGCCAGCGCCAGGCTGGATAATCCCTGTACACATAGCAATTTTCGTAGAATAATACACAACTCACAAAATGTTTTTTCTACTGTGTCTATGACTTCGTCAGAGTTAGACATGCGTTCTACTGAGGTGGCAAATTATGATGCGTTCAGTTTATCGCAGCGCCAAGTAGACAATCTGAAAATTCCCGTCATATCAATTCCTAGATATGGTCGTAATTATTTTAAGTACACTGCGCATAATAAACGCAACATTATTAATATTGCTACTACGGATAATTTTATCAACAACTCCTTAAAACAGCCCACTACCTATAATATGGGCTTTCTAAACATCAGATCTTTGTCTCCCAAAACGTTATTAGTCAATGAGGTCATTAGAGATAAATCGTTTGAGGTGCTTTCTATGAAGTCTGCCACACCTCTGCCTCTGTGCCTGGCCGTTATCTACCGCCCCCCAGGGCCCTATTCGGACTTTATTAGTGAATTCTCAGAGTTTGTTGCTGATCTAGTGACGCACGCCGATAATATAATTATAATGGGGGACTTTAATATCCATATGAATACCCCATTGGACCCACCGTGCGTGGCGCTCCAGACTATAATTGATAGCTGTGGTCTTACACAAATAATAAATGAACCGACGCATCGCAGCGGTAATACGATAGACCTAGTGCTTGTCAGAGGTATCACCGTCTCAAAAGTTATGATACTCCCGTATACTAAAGTAATGTCCGATCATTACCTTATAAAATTCGAAGTTCAGACTCATGTTCGGCAAGCTAATAATAATAATAACTGCTATAGCAGCCGCAACATTAATGCTGCCACAACGACGACTCTTGCGGACCTACTGCCCTCGGTAATGGCACCGTTCCCAAAGTATGTGGGCTCTATTGATAACCTCACTAACAACTTTAACAACGCCCTGCGCGAAACCATTGATAGTATAGCACCGCTGAAGTTAAAAAAGGCTCCAAAAAGGCGTACGCCATGGTTTACTGAAGAAACTAGAGCTCAGAAATTATTATGTAGAAAGCTGGAACGCAAATGGCGCACGACTAAACTTGAGGTGCACCATCAAGCATGGAGTGATAGTTTAATAACTTATAAACGCATGCTTACCTTAGCTAAAACTAATTATTACTCAAATCTCATCCGCATTAATAAAAACGATCCAAAATTTTTGTTTAGTACAGTAGCATCGCTAACCCAACAAGGGACTCCTTCCAGTAGCTCCACCCATTCGGCAGATGACTTTATGAAGTTCTTTAATAAGAAAATTGAACTTATTAGAAAGGAGATTAAAGACAATGCGTCCCAGCTACAACGGGGTTATAGTAACACAGATACGATTGTATATACGGCGGATACTGCAAATATCCAAAATAGTTTCTCTCGTTTTGATGAAATAACATTAGAAGGATTGTTACAACGTGTAAATGGAATAAAACAAACAACATGTTTACTTGACCCACTTCCTGGGAAACTTATCAAGGAGCTTTTTGTATTATTAGGTCCATCAGTGCTAAATATTATAAACTTATCACTTTCCTCGGGCACTGTTCCCGTTGCATTCAAAAAAGCGGTTATTCATCCTCTCCTTAAAAGACCTAACCTCGATCCAGACCTCATGGTAAACTACCGACCGGTGTCTCACCTTCCCTTTATTTCGAAAATCCTCGAAAAAATTGTTGCAGAGCAGCTAAATGAGCACTTAGCGTTTAACAATCTATGTGAAACCTTTCAATCCGGTTTCAGGGCAAATCACTCGACTGAGACAGCCCTCGCAAAACTGACTAATGATCTATTGCTAACGATGGACTCTGATGCGTCATCTATGTTGCTGCTCCTCGATCTTAGCGCTGCTTTCGATACCGTCGATCATAATATTTTATTAGAGCGTATCAAAATACGAATTGGTATTTCAGACTCAGCCCTGTCATGGTTTAACTCTTATCTTACTGATAGGATGCAGTGCGTCTCCTATAACAGTGTGACCTCGGACTATGTTAAGGTAACGTGTGGAGTTCCCCAGGGTTCGGTCCTTGGCCCTGTACTCTTCAGCATCTACATGCTGCCGCTAGGTGACGTCATACGCAAATACGGTATTAGCTTTCACTGTTATGCTGATGACACCCAACTTTACATGCCCCTAAAGCTGACCAACACGCCGGACTGTAGTCAGTTGGAAGCGTGTCTTAATGAAATTAAACAATGGATGTCCGCTAACTTTTTGCAACTTAATGCCAAAAAAACGGAAATGCTGATTATCGGTCCTGCTAGACACCGACCTCTATTTAATAATACAACTTTAACATTTGACAACCAAATAATAAAACAAGGTGACTCTGTAAAAAATCTGGGTATTATCTTCGACCCAACTCTCTCCTTTGAGTCACACATTAAAAGCGTTACTAAAACGGCCTTCTTTCATCTCCGTAATATCGCTAAAATTCGCTCCATTTTGTCCACTAAAGACGCCGAGATCATTATCCATGCGTTTGTTACGTCTCGTCTCGATTACTGTAACGTATTATTTTCGGGTCTCCCAATGTCTAGCATTAAAAGATTACAGTTGGTACAAAATGCGGCTGCTAGACTTTTGACAAGAACAAGAAAGTTTGATCATATTACGCCTGTACTGTATATACCTTTATATACATATATACATACATATATACCTATACTGTATATACCTTTATATACATATATACATACATATATACCTATACTGGCTCACCTGCACTGGCTTCCTGTGCACTTAAGATGTGACTTTAAGGTTTTACTACTTACGTATAAAATACTACACGGTCTAGCTCCATCCTATCTTGCCGATTGTATTGTACCGTATGTCCCGGCAAGAAATCTGCGTTCAAAAGACTCCGGCTTATTAGTGATTCCTAGAGCTCAAAAAAAGTCTGCGGGCTATAGAGCGTTTTCCGTTCGGGCTCCAGTACTCTGGAATGCCCTCCCGGTAACAGTTCGAGATGCTACCTCAGTAGAAGCATTTAAGTCTCATCTTAAAACTCATCTGTATACTCTAGCCTTTAAATAGACCTCCTTTTTAGACCAGTTGATCTGCCGCTTCTTTTCTTTCTCCTATGTCCCCCCCTCCCTTGTGGAGGGGGTCCGGTCCGATGACCATGGATGAAGTACTGACTGTCCAGAGTCGAGACCCAGGATGGACCGCTCGTCGGGACCCAGGATGGACCGCTCGCCTGTATCGGTTGGGGACATCTCTACGCTGCTGATCCGCTTGAGATGGTTTCCTGTGGACGGGACTCTCACTGCTGTCTTGGAGCCACTATGGATTGAACTTTCACAGTATCATGTTAGACCCGCTCGACATCCATTGCTTTCGGTCCCCTAGAGGGGGGGGGTTGCCCACATCTGAGGTCCTCTCCAAGGTTTCTCATAGTCAGCATTGTCACTGGCGTCCCACTGGATGTGAATTCTCCCTGCCCACTGGGTGTGAGTTTTCCTTGCCCTTTTGTGGGTTCTTCCGAGGATGTTGTAGTCGTAATGATTTGTGCAGTCCTTTGAGACATTTGTGATTTGGGGCTATATAAATAAACATTGATTGATTGATTGATATTAATATTATTATTATTATATTCTTACATGGGGAAAAACAATAGTAAAAATTTAAGAAAAAAGAGCAAAATAATAATAATTATTATTAATAATATACTTATTCACCTCTAACACATAGCTGACACAATATCTGTTTTAGCATTTTTGTTCAAATAAAAAGTATCAAACTGGCCCCCACATACTTTGACCTTTCAGTATGTGGCCACCCCACTTTATACACCCCTGAACTAAAGTATCTAAAGTATGGACATAAAGTATCAAAAGTATGGACATAAAGTATCTAAAGTATGGACATAAAGTATCAAAAGTATGGACATAAAGTATCTAGAGTATGGACATAAAGTATCTAGAGTATGGACATAAAGTATCTAAAGTATGGACATAAAGTATCTAAAGTATGGACATAAAGTATCTAAAGTATGGACATAAAGTATCTAATGTATGGACATAAAGTATCAAAAGTATGGACATAAAGTATCTAGAGTATGGACATAAATTATCTAAAGTATGGACATAAAGTATCAAAAGTATGGACATAAAGTATCTAGAGTATGGACATAAAGTATCTAGAGTATGGACATAACGTATCTAAAGTATGGACATAAAGTATCAAAAGTATGGACATAAAGTATCTAGAGTATGGACATAAAGTATCTAGAGTATGGACATAAAGTATCTAAAGTATGGACATAAAGTATCAAAAGTATGGACATAAAGTATCTAGAGTATGGACATAAAGTATCTAAAGTATGGACATAAAGTATCTAGAGTATGGACATAAAGTATCTAAAGTATGGACATAAAGTATCTAGAGTATGGACATAAAGTATCTAAAGTATGGACATAAAGTATCTAAAGTATAGACATAAAGTATCTAAAGTATGGACATAAAGTATCTAGAGTATGGACATAAAGTATCTAAAGTATGGACATAAAGTATCTAAAGTATGGACATAAAGTATCTAAAGTATGGACATAAAGTATCAAAAGTATGGACATAAAGTATCTAGAGTATGGACATAAAGTATCTAGAGTATGGACATAAAGTATCTAAAGTATGGACATAAAGTATCTAAAGTATGGACATAAAGTATCTAGAGTATGGACATAAAGTATCTAGAGTATGGACATAAAGTATCTAAAGTATGGACATAATGTATCAAAAGTATGGACATAAAGTATATAGAGTATGGACATAAAGTATCTAAAGTATGGACATAAAGTATCTAAAGTATGGACATAAAGTATCTAAAGTATGGACATAAAGTATCTAGAGTATGGACATAAAGTATCTAGAGTATGGACATAAAGTATCTAAAGTATGGACATAAAGTATCTAAAGTATGGACATAAAGTATCTAGAGTATGGACATAAAGTATCTAAAGTATGGACATAAAGTATCAAAAGTATGGCCATAAAGAATCTAGAGTATGGACATAAAGTATCTAAAGTATGGACATAAAGTATCTAGAGTATGGACATAAAGTATCTAAAGTATGGACATAAAGTATCTAGAGTATGGACATAAAGTATCTAGAGTATGGACATAAAGTATGGACATAAAGTATCTAAAGTATGGACATAAAGTATCTAGAGTATGGACATAAAGTATCTAGAGTATGGACATAAAGTATCTAGAGTATGGACATAAAGTATCTAGAGTATGGACATAAAGTATCTAGAGTATGGACATAAAGTATCTAGAGTATGGACATAAAGTATCAGAAGTATGGACATAAAGTATCTAGAGTATGGACATAAAGTATCTAAAGTATGGACATAAAGTATCTAGAGTATGGACATAAAGTATCTAAAGTATGGACATAATGTATCTAAAGTATGGACATAAAGTATGGACATAAAGTATCTAAAGTATGGACATAAAGTATCTGAAATATGGACATAAAGTATGGAAATCAAGTATCTAAAGTATGGACATAAAGTATCTAGAGTATGGACATAAAGTATCTAAAGTATGGACATAAAGTATCTAAAGTATGGACATAAAGTATCTAGAGTATGGACATAAAGTATCTAAAGTATGGACATAAAGTATCTAAAGTATGGACATAAAGTATCTAAAGTATGGACATAAAGTATCTAGAGTATGGACATAAAGTATCTAGAGTATGGACATAAAGTATCTAAAGTATGGACATAAAGTATCTAAAGTATGGACATAAAGTATCTAAAGTATGGACATAAAGTATCTAAAGTATGGACATAAAGTATCTAGAGTATGGACATAAAGTATCTAAAGTATGGACATAAAGTATCTAAAGTATGGACATAAAGTATCTAGAGTATGGACATAAAGTATCTAAAGTATGGACATAAAGTATCTAAAGTATGGACATAAAGTATCTAGAGTATGGACATAAAGTATCTAGAGTATGGACATAATGTATCTAAAGTATGGACATAAAGTATCTGAAATATGGACATAAAGTATGGACATAAAGTATCTAAAGTATGGACATAAAGTATCTAGAGTATGGACATAAAGTATCTAAAGTATGGACATAAAGTATCTAAAGTATGGACATAAAGTATCTAGAGTATGGACATAAAGTATCTAAAGTATGGACATAAAGTATCTAAAGTATGGACATAAAGTATCTAAAGTATGGACATAAAGTATCTAAAGTATGGACATAAAGTATCTAGAGTATGGACATAAAGTATCTAGAGTATGGACATAAAGTATCTAAAGTATGGACATAAAGTATCTAAAGTATGGACATAAAGTATCTAGAGTATGGACATAAAGTATCTAAAGTATGGACATAAAGTATCTAAAGTATGGACATAAAGTATCTAGAGTATGGACATAAAGTATCTAAAGTATGGACATAAAGTATCTAGAGTATGGACATAAAGTATCTAGAGTATGGACATAAAGTATCAGAAGTATGGACATAAAGTATCAGAAGTATGGACATAAAGTATCTAGAGTATGGACATAAAGTATCTAGAGTATGGACATAAAGTATCTAGAGTATGGACATAAAGTATCTAAAGTATGGACATAAAGTATCTAAAGTATGGACATAAAGTATCTAGAGTATGGACATAAAGTATCTAAAGTATGGACATAAAGTATCTAAAGTATGGACATAAAGTATCTAAAGTATGGACATAAAGTATCTAAAGTATGGACATAAAGTATCTAGAGTATGGACATAAAGTATATAAAGTATGGACATAAAGTATCTAAAGTATGGACATAAAGTATCTAGAGTATGGACATAAAGTATCTAAAGTATGGACATAAAGTATCTAAAGTATGGACATAAAGTATCTAAAGTATGGACATAAAGTATCTAAAGTATGGACATAAAGTATCTAGAGTATGGACATAAAGTATCTAAAGTATGGACATAAAGTATCTAAAGTATGGACATAAAGTATCTAAAGTATGGACAAAGTATCTAAAGTATGGACATAAAGTATCTAGAGTATGGACATAAAGTATCTAAAGTATGGACATAAAGTATCTAAAGTATGGACATAAAGTATCAAAAGTATGGACATAAAGTATCAAGAGTATGCACATAAAGTATCTAGAGTATGGACATAAAGTATCTAGAGTATGGACATAAAGTATCTAATGTATGGACATAAAGTATCTAAAGTATGGACATAAAGTATCTAAAGTATGGACATAAAGTATCTAGAGTATGGACATAAAGTATCTAAAGTATGGACATAAAGTATCTAGAGTATGGACATAAAGTATCTAGAGTATGGACATAAAGTATCTAAAGTATGGACATAAAGTATCTAAAGTATGGACATAAAGTATCTAGAGTATGGACATAAAGTATCTAAAGTATGGACATAAAGTATCTAAAGTATGGACATAAAGTATCTAAAGTATGGACATAAAGTATCTAAAGTATGGACATAAAGTATCTAGAGTATGGACATAAAGTATCTAGAGTATGGACATAAAGTATCTAAAGTATGGACATAAAGTATCTAAAGTATGGACATAAAGTATCTAGAGTATGGACATAAAGTATCTAAAGTATGGACATAAAGTATCTAAAGTATGGACATAAAGTATCTAGAGTATGGACATAAAGTATCTAAAGTATGGACATAAAGTATCTAGAGTATGGACATAAAGTATCTAGAGTATGGACATAAAGTATCTAGAGTATGGACATAAAGTATCTAGAGTATGGACATAAAGTATCTAAAGTATGGACATAAAGTATCTAAAGTATGGACATAAAGTATCTAGAGTATGGACATAAAGTATCTAAAGTATGGACATAAAGTATCTAAAGTATGGACATAAAGTATCTAAAGTATGGACATAAAGTATCTAAAGTATGGACATAAAGTATCTAGAGTATGGACATAAAGTATATAAAGTATGGACATAAAGTATCTAAAGTATGGACATAAAGTATCTAGAGTATGGACATAAAGTATCTAAAGTATGGACATAAAGTATCTAAAGTATGGACATAAAGTATCTAAAGTATGGACATAAAGTATCTAAAGTATGGACATAAAGTATCTAGAGTATGGACATAAAGTATCTAGAGTATGGACATAAAGTATCTAAAGTATGGACAAAGTATCTAAAGTATGGACATAAAGTATCTAGAGTATGGACATAAAGTATCTAAAGTATGGACATAAAGTATCTAAAGTATGGACATAAAGTATCAGAAGTATGGACATAAAGTATCTAGAGTATGGACATAAAGTATCTAGAGTATGGACATAAAGTATCTAGAGTATGGACATAAAGTATCTAAAGTATGGACATAAAGTATCTAAAGTATGGACATAAAGTATCTAGAGTATGGACATAAAGTATCTAAAGTATGGACATAAAGTATCTAAAGTATGGACATAAAGTATCTAAAGTATGGACATAAAGTATCTAAAGTATGGACATAAAGTATCTAGAGTATGGACATAAAGTATATAAAGTATGGACATAAAGTATCTAAAGTATGGACATAAAGTATCTAGAGTATGGACATAAAGTATCTAAAGTATGGACATAAAGTATCTAAAGTATGGACATAAAGTATCTAAAGTATGGACATAAAGTATCTAAAGTATGGACATAAAGTATCTAGAGTATGGACATAAAGTATCTAGAGTATGGACATAAAGTATCTAAAGTATGGACAAAGTATCTAAAGTATGGACATAAAGTATCTAGAGTATGGACATAAAGTATCTAAAGTATGGACATAAAGTATCTAAAGTATGGACATAAAGTATCAAAAGTATGGACATAAAGTATCAAGAGTATGGACATAAAGTATCTAGAGTATGGACATAAAGTATCTAGAGTATGGACATAAAGTATCTAATGTATGGACATAAAGTATCTAAAGTATGGACATAAAGTATCTAAAGTATGGACATAAAGTATCTAGAGTATGGACATAAAGTATCTAAAGTATGGACATAAAGTATCTAGAGTATGGACATAAAGTATCTAGAGTATGGACATAAAGTATCAAAAGTATGGACATAAAGTATCTAAAGTATGGACATAAAGTATCTAGAGTATGGACATAAAGTATCTAGAGTATGGACATAAAGTATCTAGAGTATGGACATAAAGTATCTAGAGTATGGACATAAAGTATCTAAAGTATGGACATAAAGTATCAGAAGTATGGACATAAAGTATCTAGAGTATGGACATAAAGTATCTAAAGTATGGACATAAAGTATCTAGAGTATGGACATAAAGTATCTAAAGTATGGACATAATGTATCTAAAGTATGGACATAAAGTATGGACATAAAGTATCTAAAGTATGGACATAAAGTATCTGAAATATGGACATAAAGTATGGACATAAAGTATCTAAAGTATGGACATAAAGTATCTAGAGTATGGACATAAAGTATCTAAAGTATGGACATAAAGTATCTAAAGTATGGACATAAAGTATCTAGAGTATGGACATAAAGTATCTAAAGTATGGACATAAAGTATCTAAAGTATGGACATAAAGTATCTAAAGTATGGACATAAAGTATCTAGAGTATGGACATAAAGTATCTAGAGTATGGACATAAAGTATCTAAAGTATGGACATAAAGTATCTAAAGTATGGACATAAAGTATCTAAAGTATGGACATAAAGTATCTAGAGTATGGACATAAAGTATCTAAAGTATGGACATAAAGTATCTAAAGTATGGACATAAAGTATATAGAGTATGGACATAAAGTATCTAAAGTATGGACATAAAGTATCTAAAGTATGGACATAAAGTATCTAGAGTATGGACATAAAGTATCTAGAGTATGGACATAAAATATCTAAAGTATGGACATAATGTATCTAAAGTATGGACATAAAGTATCTGAAATATGGACATAAAGTATGGACATAAAGTAAAGTATGGACATAAAGTATCTAGAGTATGGACATTAAGTATCTAAAGTATGGACATAAAGTATCTAAAGTATGGACATAAAGTATCTAGAGTATGGACATAAAGTATCTAAAGTATGGACATAAAGTAACTAAAGTATGGACATAAAGTATCTAAAGTATGGACATAAAGTATCTAAAGTATGGACATAAAGTATCTAGAGTATGGACATAAAGTATCTAAAGTATGGACATAAAGTATCTAAAATATGGACATAAAGTATCTAAAGTATGGACATAAAGTATCTAAAGTATGGACATAAAGTATCTAGAGTATGGACATAAAGTATCTAAAGTATGGACATAAAGTATCTAAAGTATGGACATAAAGTATCTAGAGTATGGACATAAAGTATCTAAAGTATGGACATAAAGTATCTAGAGTATGGACATAAAGTATCTAGAGTATGGACATAAAGTATCTAGAGTATGGACATAAAGTATCTAGAGTATGGACATAAAGTATCTAGAGTATGGACATAAAGTATCTAGAGTATGGACATAAAGTATCTAGAGTATGGACATAAAGTATCTAAAGTATGGACATAAAGTATCTAAAGTATGGACATAAAGTATCTAGAGTATGGACATAAAGTATCTAAAGTATGGACATAAAGTATCTAAAGTATGGACATAAAGTATCTAGAGTATGGACATAAAGTATCTAAAGTATGGACATAAAGTATCTAAAGTATGGACATAAAGTATCTAGAGTATGGACATAAAGTATCTAAAGTATGGACATAAAGTATCTAAAGTATGGACATAAAGTATCTAAAGTATGGACATAAAGTATCTAGAGTAAGGACATAAAGTATCTAGAGTATGGACATAAAGTATCTAAAGTATGGACATAAAGTATCAGAAGTATGGACATAAAGTATCTAGAGTATGGACATAAAGTATCTAAAGTATGGACATAAAGTATCTAGAGTATGGACATAAAGTATCTAAAGTATGGACATAATGTATCTAAAGTATGGACATAAAGTATGGACATAAAGTATCTAAAGTATGGACATAAAGTATCTGAAATATGGACATAAAGTATGGACATAAAGTATCTAAAGTATGGACATAAAGTATCTAGAGTATGGACATAAAGTATCTAAAGTATGGACATAAAGTATCTAAAGTATGGACATAAAGTATCTAGAGTATGGACATAAAGTATCTAAAGTATGGACATAAAGTATCTAAAGTATGGACATAAAGTATCTAAAGTATGGACATAAAGTATCTAGAGTATGGACATAAAGTATCTAGAGTATGGACATAAAGTATCTAAAGTATGGACATAAAGTATCTAAAGTATGGACATAAAGTATCTAAAGTATGGACATAAAGTATCTAGAGTATGGACATAAAGTATCTAAAGTATGGACATAAAGTATCTAAAGTATGGACATAAAGTATATAGAGTATGGACATAAAGTATCTAAAGTATGGACATAAAGTATCTAAAGTATGGACATAAAGTATCTAGAGTATGGACATAAAGTATCTAGAGTATGGACATAAAATATCTAAAGTATGGACATAATGTATCTAAAGTATGGACATAAAGTATCTGAAATATGGACATAAAGTATGGACATAAAGTAAAGTATGGACATAAAGTATCTAGAGTATGGACATTAAGTATCTAAAGTATGGACATAAAGTATCTAAAGTATGGACATAAAGTATCTAGAGTATGGACATAAAGTATCTAAAGTATGGACATAAAGTAACTAAAGTATGGACATAAAGTATCTAAAGTATGGACATAAAGTATCTAAAGTATGGACATAAAGTATCTAGAGTATGGACATAAAGTATCTAGAGTATGGACATAAAGTATCTAAAGTATGGATATAAAGTATCTAAAGTATGGACATAAAGTATCTAAAGTATGGACATAAAGTATCTAAAGTATGGACATAAAGTATCTAGAGTATGGACATAAAGTATCTAAAGTATGGACATAAAGTATCTAAAGTATGGACATAAAGTATCTAGAGTATGGACATAAAGTATCTAAAGTATGGACATAAAGTATCTAGAGTATGGACATAAAGTATCTAGAGTATGGACATAAAGTATCTAGAGTATGGACATAAAGTATCTAGAGTATGGACATAAAGTATCTAGAGTATGGACATAAAGTATCTAGAGTATGGACATAAAGTATCTAGAGTATGGACATAAAGTATCTAAAGTATGGACATAAAGTATCTAAAGTATGGACATAAAGTATCTAGAGTATGGACATAAAGTATCTAAAGTATGGACATAAAGTATCTAAAGTATGGACATAAAGTATCTAGAGTATGGACATAAAGTATCTAAAGTATGGACATAAAGTATCTAAAGTATGGACATAAAGTATCTAGAGTATGGACATAAAGTATCTAAAGTATGGACATAAAGTATCTAAAGTATGGACATAAAGTATCTAAAGTATGAACATAAAGTATCTAGAGTAAGGACATAAAGTATCTAAAGTATGGACATAAAGTATCTAAAGTATGGACATAAAGTATCTAGAGTATGGACATAAAGTATCTAAAGTATGGACATAAAGTATCTAAAGTATGGACATAAAGTATCTAGAGTATGGACATAAAGTATCTAGAGTATGGACATAAAGTATCTAGAGTATGGACATAAAGTATCTAGAGTATGGACATAAAGTATCTAGAGTATGGACATAAAGTATCTAGAGTATGGACATAAAGTATCAGAATTATGGACATTTGGATTTGAGGATGGATGTTGGAGCGTAGACACCTGGTATCGGCGATATCACTAACAGTATCGTCATTATTGTGGGTCGTCTGGTCGTATGTTCCACATATTTTGGTTAGAGCTGCAAACATAGTGAGAGTACTGTTGTCATGGTTACAGTATATGTTACCCTTTGTATGTCACCTTACCTTCTTGAGGAACACTTTGTCAAATCATGTGTGATTTAGGGCTATAGAAATAAACATTGATTGATTGATTGATTGATTGATTACACACACCTGGAATATTCATCACAACTTTTGTCATCTCACACATTAGCACCTTCTAGTCACACTGCGGTATGGCAGCTTCCATGTGTGTGTGTGCATGTTCAAACACTCACTTAGCAACACACACACACACACACACACACACACACACACACACACACGCACACACACACACACGCGATGACATCAGCGCACGGTGAGAGTTGGTGTGATGGACAATATGAGTCAGCTCGTATGAATGACATCATTGCTGTTTGCAGCCATTAGCTCATCCCCCAGCCCCGCCCCTTCCAATCACATGATGTGGTGACAGACACGCCCACATCCTGCAGGGTGATGACGTCACACCTGTGATTCCCAGCACCTGTTTGATGCATGATGTGTAGAATAAGATGACTCGAGAGAAAATAAGCGTGTTTAGCATTGAGCTTGCACTTTTGCACCTGTTGAAATATTTGACCTTTGCCCTGGAGTCAACACTTAAGAGAGTCTAAATATTAGGAACATCTCTCAGTGGGATTGACTCGCTCCAATTAAGGCCTCCATTACAGTCTCAGCAAGTGTGGCTGTAGGCAACCTCCTGTTTTAGTTGTTATAATTGACCTCCACAAGTGGTGACCCTCTTTGTGAATGAGTGAACTTTTCATGGAAGCTGCTTTTCTAGCCAATCATGGCCGTCACCTTTTTGTTGAACACTCCTCAACTTTCTCAGGGGTTTTTCAAAATGAGCTAATATTTGCAGAACAGAACAAAGTTTCTCGGAGTGAACATGAAATATCTTGTCTTTGAAGTCTAGTCCAGTTAGTATAAGTTGAAAAAGATTTGTTGTATTCTTTTTTCATTTACCTTTTATACAATGTAACCACTTCACTGCTTTTCGGGTTTGTGTATATACACATATATATATATATATATATATATACACACATATATATATATATATATATATATATACGGTATGTGTATGTATATAACACTTACTTACTCAAAACCATTTTTGGAGCAATGCCGTTTTTTGGCTAAGGAGAAAGTTCTATTGTTCCAAAAGTAATAGTTGATGAACATCAGAGTTAATTGATCTACTAAAGGCTGTAATTACCTCATCTAAAGTATTCCACTTTGCAACTCGTTTTTGGAAATATTGCATATTTTATGTTTTTCCAATTATAATTTAAACTTTTTTTTTTCAATTTTATTTTTTATTTTTACAAAAAGAGCATCAAATATTAAACATACAAGTGTTTAGCAAACTTAATATTTATGGGTAGGTGTAAATCTGTTCAAAAGGGTAAAGTGTTGAAAAAGATGATTAAATATAACCATTTTTGGAGCAGGACCGGTTTCATGTTAAGGAAAAGCTGGTGTAAGTTTTTGCAAAAAAGTGTCAATGTTTCAAAAATAATAATGCATCAAAATCAGTGTTGATATTAATATATTGATTTGTTTTTACCTCCTCTAAAGTAGTCCACTTTGCAGCACACTTTTGGAAATAGTTTGTTTTTCTAGCAATAATACAAATACAGTTTTTTTTGTTTTTTTTACACAAAGAGCCAAAAATATAAAAAAACATGAAAATGTTTAAAAAAGTTGATGTAAGAGGATAGATGGGAAGTTGTTTCAAAATGTGAAACTTTCAAACTAAAACTCAACCAAGAAGTCAATGTTTACAAACAACATTACCCAGAAGGCTTAGCGGCACACACACAGACCACAGAAGGTGTTCTGCATCCACACTATTTTGTTACCTGCATCCACACTATTTTGTTACCTTCATTCACACTATTTTGTTACCTGCATTCACACTATTTTGTTACCTGCATTCACTCTATTTTGTTACCTGCATTCACGCAATTTTGTTACCTGCATTCACGCGATTTTGTTACCTGCATTCACACTATTTTGTTACCTGCATTGACACTATTTTGTTACCTGCATTCACACTATTTTGTTACCTGCATTCACACTATTTTGTTACCTTCATTCACACTATTTTGTTACCTGCATTCACACTATTTTGTTACCTGCATTCACTCTATTTTGTTACCTGCATTCACACTATTTTGTTACCTGCATTCACACTATTTTGTTACCTGCATTCACACTATTTAGTTACCTGCATTCACACTATTTTGTTACCTGCATCCACACTATTTTGTTACCTGCATCCACACTATTTTGTTACTTGCATTCACGCGATTTTGTTACCTGCATTCACACTATTTTGTTACCTGCATTCACGCTATTTTGTTACCTGCATTCACGCTATTTTGTTACCTGCATTCACACTATTTTGTTACCTGCATTCACACTATTTTGTTACCTGCATTCACACTATTTTGTTACCTGCATTCACACTATTTTGTTACCTGCATCCAGACTATTTTGTTACCTGCATCCACACTATTTTGTTACCTGCTTTCACACTATTTTGTTACCTGCATTCACACTATTTTGTTACCTGCTTTCACACTATTTTGTTACCTGCATTCACACTATTTTGTTACCTGCATTCACACTATTTTGTTACCTGCATTCAAACTATTTTGTTACCTGCATTCACGCTATTTTGTTACCTGCATTCACGCTATTTTGTTACCTGCATTCACACTATTTTGTTACCTGCATTCATGCTATTTTGTTACCTGCATTCACGCTATTTTGTTACCTGCATCCACACTATTTTGTTACCTGCATTCACACTATTTTGTTACCTGCATTCAAACTATTTTGTTACCTGCATTCACGCTATTTTGTTACCTGCATTCATGCTATTTTGTTACCTGCATTTACGCTATTTTGTTACCTGCATTTACGCTATTTTGTTACCTGCATTCACACTATTTTGTTACCTGCATTCACACTATTTTGTTACCTGCATTCACACTATTTTGTTACCTGCTTTCACACTATTTTGTTACCTGCATTCACACTATTTTGTTACCTGCTTTCACACTATTTTGTTACCTGCATTCACACTATTTAGTTACCTGCTTTCACACTATTTTGTTACCTGCATTCAGACTATTTTGTTACCTGCTTTCACACTATTTTGTTACCTGCATTCACACTATTTTGTTACCTGCTTTCACACTATTTTGTTACCTGCATTCACACTATTTTGTTACCTGCTTTCAGACTATTTTGTTACCTGCATTCACACTATTTTGTTACCTGCATTCACACTATTTTGTTACCTGCATTCACACTATTTTGTTACCTGCATTCACACTATTTTGTTACCTGCATTCAAACTATTTTGTTACCTGCATTCACACTATTTTGTTACCTGCTTTCACACTATTTTGTTACCTGCATTCAGACTATTTTGTTACCTGCTTTCACACTATTTTGTTACCTGCATTCACACTATTTTGTTACCTGCTTTCACACTATTTTGTTACCTGCATTCACACTATTTTGTTACCTGCTTTCAGACTATTTTGTTACCTGCATTCACACTATTTTGTTACCTGCATTCACACTATTTTGTTACCTGCATTCAGACTATTTTGTTACCTGCTTTCACACTATTTTGTTACCTGCATTCAAACTATTTTGTTACCTGCATTCACGCTATTTTGTTACCTGCATTCACGCTATTTTGTTACCTGCATTCATGCTATTTTGTTACCTGCATTTACGCTATTTTGTTACCTGCATTTACGCTATTTTGTTACCTGCATTCACACTATTTTGTTACCTGCATTCACACTATTTTGTTACCTGCATTCACACTATTTTGTTACCTGCATTCACACTATTTTGTTACCTGCATTCACACTATTTTGTTACCTTCATTCACACTATTTTGTTACCTGCATTCACACTATTTTGTTACCTGCATTCACTCTATTTTGTTACCTGCATTCACGCAATTTTGTTACCTGCATTCACGCGATTTTGTTACCTGCATCCACACTATTTTGTTACTTGCATTCACGCGATTTTGTTACCTGCATTCACACTATTTTGTTACTTGCATCCACGCGATTTTGTTACCTGCATTCACACTATTTTGTTACCTTCATTCACACTATTTTGTTACCTGCATTCACACTATTTTGTTACCTGCATTCACTCTATTTTGTTACCTGCATTCACGCTATTTTGTTACCTGCATTCACGCTATTTTGTTACCTGCATTCACGCAATTTTGTTACCTGCATTCACGCGATTTTGTTACCTGCATTCACACTATTTTGTTACCTGCATTGACACTATTTTGTTACCTGCATTCACACTATTTTGTTACCTGCATTCACACTATTTAGTTACCTGCATTCACACTATTTTGTTACCTGCATCCACACTATTTTGTTACCTGCATCCACACTATTTTGTTACTTAAATTCACGCGATTTTGTTACCTGCATTCACACTATTTTGTTACCTGCATTCACGCTATTTTGTTACCTGCATTCACGCTATTTTGTTACCTGCATTCACACTATTTTGTTACCTGCATTCACACTATTTTGTTACCTGCATTCACACTATTTTGTTACCTGCATTCACACTATTTTGTTACCTGCATCCAGACTATTTTGTTACCTGCATCCACACTATTTTGTTACCTGCTTTCACACTATTTTGTTACCTGCATTCACACTATTTTGTTACCTGCTTTCACACTATTTTGTTACCTGCATTCACACTATTTTGTTACCTGCATTCACACTATTTTGTTACCTGCATTCAAACTATTTTGTTACCTGCATTCACGCTATTTTGTTACCTGCATTCACGCTATTTTGTTACCTGCATTCACACTATTTTGTTACCTGCATTCATGCTATTTTGTTACCTGCATTCACGCTATTTTGTTACCTGCATCCACACTATTTTGTTACCTGCATTCACACTATTTTGTTACCTGCATTCAAACTATTTTGTTACCTGCATTCACGCTATTTTGTTACCTGCATTCATGCTATTTTGTTACCTGCATTTACGCTATTTTGTTACCTGCATTTACGCTATTTTGTTACCTGCATTCACACTATTTTGTTACCTGCATTCACACTATTTTGTTACCTGCATTCACACTATTTTGTTACCTGCTTTCACACTATTTTGTTACCTGCATTCACACTATTTTGTTACCTGCTTTCACACTATTTTGTTACCTGCATTCACACTATTTTGTTACCTGCATTCACACTATTTTGTTACCTGCTTTCACACTATTTTGTTACCTGCATTCACACTATTTTGTTACCTGCATTCACACTATTTTGTTACCTGCTTTCACACTATTTTGTTACCTGCATTCAGACTATTTTGTTACCTGCTTTCACACTATTTTGTTACCTGCATTCACACTATTTTGTTACCTGCTTTCACACTATTTTGTTACCTGCATTCACACTATTTTGTTACCTGCTTTCAGACTATTTTGTTACCTGCATTCACACTATTTTGTTACCTGCATTCACACTATTTTGTTACCTGCATTCACACTATTTTGTTACCTGCATTCACACTATTTTGTTACCTGCATTCAAACTATTTTGTTACCTGCATTCACACTATTTTGTTACCTGCTTTCACACTATTTTGTTACCTGCATTCAGACTATTTTGTTACCTGCTTTCACACTATTTTGTTACCTGCATTCACACTATTTTGTTACCTGCTTTCACACTCTTTTGTTACCTGCATTCACACTATTTTGTTACCTGCTTTCAGACTATTTTGTTACCTGCATTCACACTATTTTGTTACCTGCATTCACACTATTTTGTTACCTGCATTCAGACTATTTTGTTACCTGCTTTCACACTATTTTGTTACCTGCATTCAAACTATTTTGTTACCTGCATTCACGCTATTTTGTTACCTGCATTCACGCTATTTTGTTACCTGCATTCATGCTATTTTGTTACCTGCATTTACGCTATTTTGTTACCTGCATTTACGCTATTTTGTTACCTGCATTCACACTATTTTGTTACCTGCATTCACACTATTTTGTTACCTGCATTCACACTATTTTGTTACCTGCATTCACACTATTTTGTTACCTGCATTCACACTATTTTGTTACCTGCTTTCACACTATTTTGTTACCTGCATTCACACTATTTTGTTACCTGCTTTCACACTATTTTGTTACCTGCATTCACACTATTTTGTTACCTGCATTCACACTATTTTGTTACCTGCTTTCACACTATTTTGTTACCTGCATTCACACTATTTTGTTACCTGCATTCACACTATTTAGTTACCTGCTTTCACACTATTTTGTTACCTGCATTCAGACTATTTTGTTACCTGCTTTCACACTATTTTGTTACCTGCATTCACACTATTTTGTTACCTGCTTTCACACTATTTTGTTACCTGCATTCACACTATTTTGTTACCTGCTTTCAGACTATTTTGTTACCTGCATTCACACTATTTTGTTACCTGCATTCACACTATTTTGTTACCTGCATTCACACTATTTTGTTACCTGCATTCACACTATTTTGTTACCTGCATTCAAACTATTTTGTTACCTGCATTCACACTATTTTGTTACCTGCTTTCACACTATTTTGTTACCTGCATTCAGACTATTTTGTTACCTGCTTTCACACTATTTTGTTACCTGCATTCACACTATTTTGTTACCTGCTTTCACACTATTTTGTTACCTGCATTCACACTATTTTGTTACCTGCTTTCAGACTATTTTGTTACCTGCATTCACACTATTTTGTTACCTGCATTCACACTATTTTGTTACCTGCATTCAGACTATTTTGTTACCTGCTTTCACACTATTTTGTTACCTGCATTCAAACTATTTTGTTACCTGCATTCACGCTATTTTGTTACCTTCATTCACGCTATTTTGTTACCTGCATTCATGCTATTTTGTTACCTGCATTTACGCTATTTTGTTACCTGCATTTACGCTATTTTGTTACCTGCATTCACACTATTTTGTTACCTGCATTCACACTATTTTGTTACCTGCATTCACACTATTTTGTTACCTGCATTCACACTATTTTGTTACCTGCATTCACACTATTTTGTTACCTGCTTTCACACTATTTTGTTACCTGCATTCACACTATTTTGTTACCTGCTTTCACACTATTTTGTTACCTGCATTCACACTATTTTGTTACCTGCATTCACACTATTTTGTTACCTGCTTTCACACTATTTTGTTACCTGCATTCACACTATTTTGTTACCTGCATTCACACTATTTAGTTACCTGCTTTCACACTATTTTGTTACCTGCTTTCACACTATTTTGTTACCTGCATTCACACTATTTTGTTACCTGCATTCACACTATTTTGTTACCTGCATTCACACTATTTTGTTACCTGCATTCACACTATTTTGTTACCTGCATTCACACTATTTTGTTACCTGCTTTCACACTATTTTGTTACCTGCATTCACACTATTTTGTTACCTGCTTTCACACTATTTTGTTACCTGCATTCACACTATTTTGTTACCTGCATTCACACTATTTTGTTACCTGCTTTCACACTATTTTGTTACCTGCATTCACACTATTTTGTTACCTGCATTCACACTATTTAGTTACCTGCTTTCACACTATTTTGTTACCTGCATTCAGACTATTTTGTTACCTGCTTTCACACTATTTTGTTACCTGCATTCACACTATTTTGTTACCTGCATCCACACTATTTTGTTACCTGCATTCACACTATTTTGTTACCTGCTTTCAGACTATTTTGTTACCTGCATTCACACTATTTTTTTACCTGCTGCCCGCTGACAACATGACGTCACACTACAAGATGATTTCTGTCTCTAGAGTCCAATAAGGTGAGTCACCTGACTCCACCCCCAATTACGGCCGCCAGGTGGCGCGCTACAATGAGTGAAGATTGATCGACAGATGGTCTTCTTCTTCCCTGGTGGAGTTGGTGTGCGGCTGCTCCTGGGCTCTTCTTCTTCTTCTTGTGGCGCAGGCGCAGGTGCAGGTGCACACCTGCAGGAACGCAGCTCGCCATCAGCGGGACTTTTTGCATGATCGGACATTTGGACATCTTTGGACATTTGGACATCTTTGGACATTTGGACGTCTTTTCCGCTGGGCTGTTCTGCTGCGTCGCGTCACGTCCAGCGTCCACGCGGTCTGGAGCTGCGCGGGAACGTCGCGTGGTTTAAAGTGCGTGAAGGAACTTTCTGGAGGAATCAGGTAAGCACTTGAGTCGAACGTCTTCATGTTTTGTAAGTTTTAAGGACTTCTTGCTTGCTTTTTAATGGCGGGAGTGAACAAGACGGCTGTTGTTGGGAAAGTGAACTCGGCGACCCCTGACGTCAGCCCCTGCAGTGAGCCCCTCGGCCGCTGGGGGGCGCTTACCTCCGCTTCTCTGGGTGTAGCCGTGTAGACACCAGCAGAGGGCGCCAAAGAGCCTCTGAATGACATCAATAGCAGATCTAGAAGCATCGATACTAATAGCAGGACTAGAAGCATGGATACTAATAGCAGGACTAGAAGCATTGATACTAATAGCAGGACTAGAAGCATTGATACTAATAGCAGGACTAGAAGAATCGATACTAATAGCAGGACTAGAAGCACTGATACTAATAGCAGGACTAGAAGCATTGATACTAATAGCAGGACTAGAAGCATTGATACCAATAGCAGGACTAGAAGAATCGATACTAATAGCAGGACTAGAAGCACTGATACTAATAGCAGGACTAGAAGCATTGATACTAATAGCAGGACTAGAAGCATCGATACTAATAGCAGGACTAGAAGCATCGATACTAATAGCAGGACTAGAAGCATGGATACTAATAGCAGGACTAGAAGCATTGATACTAATAGCAGGACTAGAAGCACTGATACTAATAGCAGGACTAGAAGCATCGATACTAATAGCAGGACTAGAAGCATTGATACTAATAGCAGGACTAGAAGCATTGATACTAATAGCAGGACTAGAAGCATTGATACCAATAGCAGGACTAGAAGAATCGATACTAATAGCAGGACTAGAAGCACTGATACTAATAGCAGGACTAGAAGCATTGATACTAATAGCAGGACTAGAAGCATCGATACTAATAGCAGGACTAGAAGCATCGATACTAATAGCAGGACTAGAAGCATGGATACTAATAGCAGGACTAGAAGCATTGATACTAATAGCAGGACTAGAAGCACTGATACTAATAGCAGGACTAGAAGCATCGATACTAATAGCAGGACTAGAAACATTGATACTAATAGCAGGACTAGAAGCATCGATACTAATAGCAGGACTAGAAGCATTGATACTAATAGCAGGACTAGAAGCATCGATACTAATAGCAGGACTAGAAGCATCGATACTAATAGCAGGACTAGAAGCATGGATACTAATAGCAGGACTAGAAGCATTGATACTAATAGCAGGACTAGAAGCACTGATACTAATAGCAGGACTAGAAGCACTGATACTAATAGCAGGACTAGAAGCATCGATACTAATAGCAGGACTAGAAACATTGATACTAATAGCAGGACTAGAAGCATCGATACTAATAGCAGGACTAGAAGCATGGATACTAATAGCAGGACTAGAAGCATTGATACTAATAGCAGGACTAGAAGCACTGATACTAATAGCAGGACTAGAAGCATTGATACTAATAGCAGGACTAGAAGCATCGATACTAATAGCAGGACTAGAAGCATCGATACTAATAGCAGGACTAGAAGCATGGATACTAATAGCAGGACTAGAAGCATTGATACTAATAGCAGGACTAGAAGCACTGATACTAATAGCAGGACTAGAAGCATCGATACTAATAGCAGGACTAGAAACATTGATACTAATAGCAGGACTAGAAGCATCGATACTAATAGCAGGACTAGAAGCATTGATACTAATAGCAGGACTAGAAGCATCGATACTAATAGCAGGACTAGAAGCATCGATACTAATAGCAGGACTAGAAGCATGGATACTAATAGCAGGACTAGAAGCATTGATACTAATAGCAGGACTAGAAGCACTGATACTAATAGCAGGACTAGAAGCACTGATACTAATAGCAGGACTAGAAGCATCGATACTAATAGCAGGACTAGAAACATTGATACTAATAGCAGGACTAGAAGCATCGATACTAATAGCAGGACTAGAAGCATTGATACTAATAGCAGGACTAGAAGCATTGATACTAATAGCAGGACTAGAAGCACTGATACTAATAGCAGGACTAGAAGCATTGATACTAATAGCAGGACTAGAAGCATCGATACTAATAGCAGGACTAGAAGCATCGATACTAATAGCAGGACTAGAAGCATGGATACTAATAGCAGGACTAGAAGCATTGATACTAATAGCAGGACTAGAAGCACTGATACTAATAGCAGGACTAGAAGCATCGATACTAATAGCAGGACTAGAAACATTGATACTAATAGCAGGACTAGAAGCATCGATACTAATAGCAGGACTAGAAGCATTGATACTAATAGCAGGACTAGAAGCATCGATACTAATAGCAGGACTAGAAGCATCGATACTAATAGCAGGACTAGAAGCATGGATACTAATAGCAGGACTAGAAGCATTGATACTAATAGCAGGACTAGAAGCACTGATACTAATAGCAGGACTAGAAGCATTGATACTAATAGCAGTACTAGAAGCATCGATACTAATAGCAGGACTAGAAGCATCGATACTAATAGCAGGACTAGAAGCATCGATACTAATAGCAGGACTAGAAGCATGGATACTAATAGCAGGACTAGAAGCATCGATACTAATAGCAGGACTAGAAGCATGGATACTAATAGCAGGACTAGAAGCATTGATACTAATAGCAGTACTAGAAGCATCGATACTAATAGCAGGACTAGAAGCACTGATACTAATAGCAGGACTAGAAGCACTGATACTAATAGCAGGACTAGAAGCATGGATACTAATAGCAGGACTAGAAGCATTGATACTAATAGCAGGACTAGAAGCATTGATACTAATAGCAGGACTAGAAGCATTGATACTAATAGCAGGACTAGAAGCATCGATACTAATAGCAGGACTAGAAGCATCGATACTAATAGCAGGACTAGAAGCATTGATACTAATAGCAGTACTAGAAGCATCGATACTAATAGCAGGACTAGAAGCATTGATACTAATAGCAGGACTAGAAGCATGGATACTAATAGCAGGACTAGAAGCATTGATACTAATAGCAGTACTAGAAGCATCGATACTAATAGCAGGACTAGAAGCATCGATACTAATAGCAGGACTAGAAGCATGGATACTAATAGCAGGACTAGAAGCATTGATACTAATAGCAGGACTAGAAGCACTGATACTAATAGCAGGACTAGAAGCACTGATACTAATAGCAGGACTAGAAGCATCGATACTAATAGCAGGACTAGAAACATTGATACTAATAGCAGGACTAGAAGCATCGATACTAATAGCAGGACTAGAAGCATTGATACTAATAGCAGGACTAGAAGCATTGATACTAATAGCAGGACTAGAAGCACTGATACTAATAGCAGGACTAGAAGCATTGATACTAATAGCAGGACTAGAAGCATCGATACTAATAGCAGGACTAGAAGCATCGATACTAATAGCAGGACTAGAAGCATGGATACTAATAGCAGGACTAGAAGCATTGATACTAATAGCAGGACTAGAAGCACTGATACTAATAGCAGGACTAGAAGCATCGATACTAATAGCAGGACTAGAAACATTGATACTAATAGCAGGACTAGAAGCATCGATACTAATAGCAGGACTAGAAGCATTGATACTAATAGCAGGACTAGAAGCATCGATACTAATAGCAGGACTAGAAGCATCGATACTAATAGCAGGACTAGAAGCATGGATACTAATAGCAGGACTAGAAGCATTGATACTAATAGCAGGACTAGAAGCACTGATACTAATAGCAGGACTAGAAGCATTGATACTAATAGCAGGACTAGAAGCATCGATACTAATAGCAGGACTAGAAGCATCGATACTAATAGCAGGACTAGAAGCATCGATACTAATAGCAGGACTAGAAGCATGGATACTAATAGCAGGACTAGAAGCATCGATACTAATAGCAGGACTAGAAGCATGGATACTAATAGCAGGACTAGAAGCATTGATACTAATAGCAGTACTAGAAGCATCGATACTAATAGCAGGACTAGAAGCATGGATACTAATAGCAGGACTAGAAGCATCGATACTAATAGCAGGACTAGAAGCACTGATACTAATAGCAGGACTAGAAGCATGGATACTAATAGCAGGACTAGAAGCATGGATACTAATAGCAGGACTAGAAGCATTGATACTAATAGCAGTACTAGAAGCATCGATACTAATAGCAGGACTAGAAGCATGGATACTAATAGCAGGACTAGAAGCATCGATACTAATAGCAGGACTAGAAGCACTGATACTAATAGCAGGACTAGAAGCATTGATACTAATAGCAGGACTAGAAGCACTGATACTAATATCAGGACTAGAAGCACTGATACTAATAGCAGGACTAGAAGCATGGATACTAATAGCAGGACTAGAAGCATTGATACTAATAGCAGGACTAGAAGCATCGATACTAATAGCAGGACTAGAAGCATCGATACTAATAGCAGGACTAGAAGCATTGATACTAATAGCAGTACTAGAAGCATCGATACTAATAGCAGGACTAGAAGCATTGATACTAATAGCAGGACTAGAAGCATGGATACTAATAGCAGGACTAGAAGCATCGATACTAATAGCAGGACTAGAAGCATCGATACTAATAGCAGGACTAGAAGCATCGATACTAATAGCAGGACTAGAAGCATCGATACTAATAGCAGGACTAGAAGCATTGATACTAATAGCAGGACTAGAAGCATGGATACTAATAGCAGGACTAGAAGCATCGATACTAATAGCAGGACTAGAAGCATCGATACTAATAGCAGGACTAGAAGCATCGATACTAATAGCAGGACTAGAAGCATCGATACTAATAGCAGGACTAGAAGCATCGATACTAATAGCAGGACTAGAAGCATGAATACTAATAGCAGGACTAAAAGCATGGATACTAATAGCAGGACTAGAAGCATTGATACTAATAGCAGGACTAGAAGCATCGACACTAATAGCAGGACTAGAAGCATCGATACTAATAGCAGGACTAGAAGCACTGATACTAATAGCAGGACTAGAAGCATTGATACTAATAGCAGGACTAGAAGCACTGATACTAATAGCAGGACAAGAAGCACTGATACTAATAGCAGGACTAGAAGCATGGATACTAATAGCAGGACTAGAAGCATTGATACTAATAGCAGGACTAGAAGCATTGATACTAACAGCAGGACTAGAAGCATCGATACTAACAGCAGGACTAGAAGCATCGATACTAATAGCAGGACTAAAAGCATTGATACTAATAGCAGGACTAGAAGCATCGATACTAATAGCAGGACTAGAAGCATCGATACTAATAGCAGGACTAGAAGTAGGTGATACTAATAGCAGGACTAGAAGCATCGATACTAATAGCAGGACTAGAAGCATCGATACGAATAGTAGGACTAGAAGCATCGATACTAATAGCAGGACTAAAAGCATTGATACTAATAGCAGGACTAGAAGCATCGATACTAATAGCAGGACTAGAAGCATCGATACTAATAGCAGGACTAGAAGTAGGTGATACTAATAGCAGGACTAGAAGCATCGATACTAATAGCAGGACTAGAAGCATCGATACGAATAGCAGGACTAGAAGCATCGATACTAATAGCAGGACTAAAAGCATTGATACTAACAGCAGGACTAGAAGCATTGATACTAACAGCAGGACTAGAAGCATCGATACTAATAGCAGGACTAGAAGCATTGATACTAACAGCAGGACTAGAAGCATTGATACTAATAGCAGGACTAGAAGCATCGATACTAATAGCAGGACTAGAAGCATCGATACTAATAGCAGGACTAGAAGCATTGATACTAACAGCAGGACTAGAAGCATTGATACTAATAGCAGGACTAGAAGCATCGATACTAATAGCAGGACTAGAAGCATTGATACTAATAGCAGGACTAGAAGCATTGATACTAATAGCAGGACTAGAAGCATCGATACTAATAGCAGGACTAGAAGCATTGATACTAATAGCAGGACTAGAAGCATCGATACTAATAGCAGGACTAGAAGCATCGATACTAATAGCAGGACTAGAAGCATGGATACTAATAGCAGGACTAGAAGCATTGATACTAATAGCAGGACTAGAAGCACTGATACTAATAGCAGGACTAGAAGCATCGATACTAATAGCAGGACTAGAAACATTGATACTAATAGCAGGACTAGAAGCATCGATACTAATAGCAGGACTAGAAGCATTGATACTAATAGCAGGACTAGAAGCATCGTTACTAATAGCAGGACTAGAAGCATCGATACTAATAGCAGGACTAGAAGCATGGATACTAATAGCAGGACTAGAAGCATTGATACTAATAGCAGGACTAGAAGCACTGATACTAATAGCAGGACTAGAAGCACTGATACTAATAGCAGGACTAGAAGCATCGATACTAATAGCAGGACTAGAAACATTGATACTAATAGCAGGACTAGAAGCATCGATACTAATAGCAGGACTAGAAGCATTGATACTAATAGCAGGACTAGAAGCATTGATACTAATAGCAGGACTAGAAGCACTGATACTAATAGCAGGACTAGAAGCATTGATACTAATAGCAGGACTAGAAGCATCGATACTAATAGCAGGACTAGAAGCATCGATACTAATAGCAGGACTAGAAGCATGGATACTAATAGCAGGACTAGAAGCATTGATACTAATAGCAGGACTAGAAGCACTGATACTAATAGCAGGACTAGAAGCATCGATACTAATAGCAGGACTAGAAACATTGATACTAATAGCAGGACTAGAAGCATCGATACTAATAGCAGGACTAGAAGCATTGATACTAATAGCAGGACTAGAAGCATCGATACTAATAGCAGGACTAGAAGCATCGATACTAATAGCAGGACTAGAAGCATGGATACTAATAGCAGGACTAGAAGCATTGATACTAATAGCAGGACTAGAAGCACTGATACTAATAGCAGGACTAGAAGCACTGATACTAATAGCAGGACTAGAAGCATCGATACTAATAGCAGGACTAGAAACATTGATACTAATAGCAGGACTAGAAGCATCGATACTAATAGCAGGACTAGAAGCATTGATACTAATAGCAGGACTAGAAGCATTGATACTAATAGCAGGACTAGAAGCACTGATACTAATAGCAGGACTAGAAGCATTGATACTAATAGCAGGACTAGAAGCATCGATACTAATAGCAGGACTAGAAGCATCGATACTAATAGCAGGACTAGAAGCATGGATACTAATAGCAGGACTAGAAGCATTGATACTAATAGCAGGACTAGAAGCACTGATACTAATAGCAGGACTAGAAGCATCGATACTAATAGCAGGACTAGAAACATTGATACTAATAGCAGGACTAGAAGCATCGATACTAATAGCAGGACTAGAAGCATTGATACTAATAGCAGGACTAGAAGCATCGATACTAATAGCAGGACTAGAAGCATCGATACTAATAGCAGGACTAGAAGCATGGATACTAATAGCAGGACTAGAAGCATTGATACTAATAGCAGGACTAGAAGCACTGATACTAATAGCAGGACTAGAAGCATTGATACTAATAGCAGGACTAGAAGCATCGATACTAATAGCAGGACTAGAAGCATCGATACTAATAGCAGGACTAGAAGCATCGATACTAATAGCAGGACTAGAAGCATGGATACTAATAGCAGGACTAGAAGCATCGATACTAATAGCAGGACTAGAAGCATGGATACTAATAGCAGGACTAGAAGCATTGATACTAATAGCAGTACTAGAAGCATCGATACTAATAGCAGGACTAGAAGCACTGATACTAATAGCAGGACTAGAAGCATGGATACTAATAGCAGGACTAGAAGCATTGATACTAATAGCAGTACTAGAAGCATCGATACTAATAGCAGGACTAGAAGCACTGATACTAATAGCAGGACTAGAAGCATGGATACTAATAGCAGGACTAGAAGCATTGATACTAATAGCAGTACTAGAAGCATCGATACTAATAGCAGGACTAGAAGCATCGATACTAATAGCAGGACTAGAAGCATTGATACTAATAGCAGTACTAGAAGCATCGATACTAATAGCAGGACTAGAAGCATTGATACTAATAGCAGTACTAGAAGCATCGATACTAATAGCAGGACTAGAAGCATCGATACTAATAGCAGGACTAGAAGCATTGATACTAATAGCAGTACTAGAAGCATCGATACTAATAGCAGGACTAGAAGCACTGATACTAATAGCAGGACTAGAAGCATGGATACTAATAGCAGGACTAGAAGCATTGATACTAATAGCAGTACTAGAAGCATCGATACTAATAGCAGGACTAGAAGCATCGATACTAATAGCAGGACTAGAAGCATTGATACTAATAGCAGTACTAGAAGCATCGATACTAATAGCAGGACTAGAAGCATTGATACTAATAGCAGGACTAGAAGCATGGATACTAATAGCAGGACTAGAAGCATTGATACTAATAGCAGTACTAGAAGCATCGATACTAATAGCAGGACTAGAAGCATTGATACTAATAGCAGGACTAGAAGCATGGATACTAATAGCAGGACTAGAAGCATCGATACTAATAGCAGGACTAGAAGCATCGATACTAATAGCAGGACTAGAAGCATCGATACTAATAGCAGGACTAGAAGCATCGATACTAATAGCAGGACTAGAAGCATTGATACTAATAGCAGGACTAGAAGCATGGATACTAATAGCAGGACTAGAAGCATCGATACTAATAGCAGGACTAGAAGCATCGATACTAATAGCAGGACTAGAAGCATCGATACTAATAGCAGGACTAGAAGCATCGATACTAATAGCAGGACTAGAAGCATCGATACTAATAGCAGGACTAGAAGCATGAATACTAATAGCAGGACTAAAAGCATGGATACTAATAGCAGGACTAGAAGCATTGATACTAATAGCAGGACTAGAAGCATCGACACTAATAGCAGGACTAGAAGCATCGATACTAATAGCAGGACTAGAAGCACTGATACTAATAGCAGGACTAGAAGCATTGATACTAATAGCAGGACTAGAAGCACTGATACTAATAGCAGGACAAGAAGCACTGATACTAATAGCAGGACTAGAAGCATGGATACTAATAGCAGGACTAGAAGCATTGATACTAATAGCAGGACTAGAAGCATTGATACTAACAGCAGGACTAGAAGCATCGATACTAACAGCAGGACTAGAAGCATCGATACTAATAGCAGGACTAAAAGCATTGATACTAATAGCAGGACTAGAAGCATCGATACTAATAGCAGGACTAGAAGCATCGATACTAATAGCAGGACTAGAAGTAGGTGATACTAATAGCAGGACTAGAAGCATCGATACTAATAGCAGGACTAGAAGCATCGATACGAATAGTAGGACTAGAAGCATCGATACTAATAGCAGGACTAAAAGCATTGATACTAATAGCAGGACTAGAAGCATCGATACTAATAGCAGGACTAGAAGCATCGATACTAATAGCAGGACTAGAAGTAGGTGATACTAATAGCAGGACTAGAAGCATCGATACTAATAGCAGGACTAGAAGCATCGATACTAATAGCAGGACTAAAAGCATTGATACTAACAGCAGGACTAGAAGCATTGATACTAACAGCAGGACTAGAAGCATCGATACTAATAGCAGGACTAGAAGCATCGATACGAATAGCAGGACTAGAAGCATCGATACTAATAGCAGGACTAAAAGCATTGATACTAACAGCAGGACTAGAAGCATTGATACTAACAGCAGGACTAGAAGCATCGATACTAATAGCAGGACTAGAAGCATTGATACTAACAGCAGGACTAGAAGCATTGATACTAATAGCAGGACTAGAAGCATCGATACTAATAGCAGGACTAGAAGCATCGATACTAATAGCAGGACTAGAAGCATTGATACTAACAGCAGGACTAGAAGCATTGATACTAATAGCAGGACTAGAAGCATCGATACTAATAGCAGGACTAGAAGCATTGATACTAATAGCAGGACTAGAAGCATTGATACTAATAGCAGGACTAGAAGCATCGATACTAATAGCAGGACTAGAAGCATCGATACTAATAGCAGGACTAGAAGCATCGATACTAATAGCAGGACTAGAAGCATCGATACTAATAGCAGGACTAGAAGCATCGATACTAATAGCAGGACTAGAAGCATCGATACTAATAGCAGGACTAGAAGCATCGATACTAATAGCAGGACTAGAAGCACTGATACTAATAGCAGGACTAGAAGCATTGATACTAATAGCAGGACTAGAAGCACTGATACTAATAGCAGGACTAGAAACATTGATACTAATAGCAGGACTAGAATTATCGATACTAATAGCAGGACTAGAAGCATTGATACTAATAGCAGGACTAGAAGCATGGATACTAATAGCAGGACTAGAAGCATGGATACTAATAGCAGGACTAGAAGCATCGATACTAATAGCAGGACTAGAAGCACTGATACTAATAGCAGGACTAGAAACATTGATACTAATAGCAGGACTAGAAGCATGGATACTAATAGCAGGACTAGAAGCATCGATACTAATAGCAGGACTAGAAGCACTGATACTAATAGCAGGACTAGAAGCATTGATACTAATAGCAGGACTAGAAGCACTGATACTAATAGCAGGACTAGAAACATTGATACTAATAGCAGGACTAGAATTATCGATACTAATAGCAGGACTAGAAGCATCGATACTAATAGCAGGACTAGAAGCATCGATACTAATAGCAGGACTAGAAGCATCGATACTAATAGCAGTACTAGAAGCATCGATACTAATAGCAGGACTAGAAGCATCGATACTAATAGCAGGACTAGAAGCATCGATACTAATAGCAGGACTAGAAGCATCGATACTAATAGCAGGACTAGAAGCATCGATACTAATAGCAGGACTAGAAGCATCGATACTAATAGCAGGACTAGAAGCATCGATACTAATAGCAGGACTAGAAGCATCGATACTAATAGCAGGACTAGAAGCATCGATACTAATAGCAGGACTAGAAGCATCGATACTAATAGCAGGACTAGAAGCATCGATACTAATAGCAGGACTAGAAGCATCGATACTAATAGCAGGACTAGAAGCATCGATACTAATAGCAGGACTAGAAGCATCGATACTAATAGCAGGACTAGAAGCATCGATACTAATAGCAGGACTAGAAGCATCGATACTAATAGCAGGACTAGAAGCATCGATACTAATAGCAGGACTAGAAGCATCGATACTAACAGCAGGACTAGAAGCATTGATACTAACAGCAGGACTAGAAGCATCGATACTAATAGCAGGACTAGAAGCATTGATACTAATAGCAGGACTAGAAGCATTGATACTAATAGCAGGACTAGAAGCATCGATACTAATAGCAGGACTAGAAGCATCGATACTAATAGCAGGACTAGAAGCATCGATACTAATAGCAGGACTAGAAGCATCGATACTAATAGCAGGACTAGAAGCATTGATACTAATAGCAGGACTAGAAGCATCGATACTAATAGCAGTACTAGAAGCATCGATACTAACAGCAGGACTAGAAGCATTGATACTAACAGCAGGACTAGAAGCATCGATACTAATAGCAGGACTAGAAGCATCGATACTAATAGCAGGACTAGAAGCATTGATACTAATAGCAGGACTAGAAGCATTGATACTAATAGCAGGACTAGAAGCATCGATACTAATAGCAGGACTAGAAGCATCGATACTAATAGCAGGACTAGAAGCATTGATACTAATAGCAGGACTAGAAGCATCGATACTAATAGCAGGACTAGAAGCACTGATACTAATAGCAGGACTAGAAGCATGGATACTAATAGCAGGACTAGAAGCATTGATACTAATAGCAGGACTAGAAGCACTGATACTAATAGCAGGACTAGAAGCACTGATACTAATAGCAGGACTAGAAGCACTGATACTAATAGCAGGACTAGAAACACTGATACTAATAGCAGGACTAGAAGCATTGATACTAATAGCAGGACTAGAAGCATCGATACTAATAGCAGGACTAGAAGCATCGATACTAATAGCAGGACTAGAAGCATCGATACCAATAGCAGGACTAGAAGCATCCATACTAATAGCAGGAGTAGAAGCATTGATACTAATAGCAGGACTAGAAGCATTGATACTAATAGCAGGACTAGAAGCATCCATACTAATAGCAGGAGTAGAAGCATTGATACTAATAGCAGGACTAGAAGCAGTGATACTAATAGCAGGACTAGAAGCATTGCTACTAATAGCAGGACTAGAAGCATCGATACTAATAGCAGGACTAGAAGCACTGATACTAATAGCAGGACTAGAAGCATTGATACTAATAGCAGGACTAGAAGCATGGATACTAATAGCAGGACTAGAAGCATTGATACTAATAGCAGTACTAGAAGCATCGATACTAATAGCAGGACTAGAAGCACTGATACTAATAGCAGGACTAGAAGCATTGATACTAATAGCAGGACTAGAAGCATGGATACTAATAGCAGGACTAGAAGCATTGATACTAATAGCAGGACTAGAAGCATCGATACTAATAGCAGGACTAGAAGCATCGATACTAATAGCAGGACTAGAAGCATTGATACTAATAGCAGGACTAGAAGCATCAATACTAATAGCAGGACTAGAAGCATCGATACTAATAGCAGGACTAGAAGCATCGATACTAATAGCAGGACTAGAAGCATCGATACTAATAGCAGGACTAGAAGCATCGATACTAATAGCAGGACTAGAAGCATGGATACTAATAGCAGGACTAGAAGCATGGATACTAATAGCAGGACTAGAAGCATTGATACTAATAGCAGGACTAGAAGCATCGATACTAATAGCAGGACTAGAAGCATCGACACTAATAGCAGGACTAGAAGCATCGATACTAATAGCAGGACTAGAAGCACTGATACTAATAGCAGGACTAGAAGCATTGATACTAATAGCAGGACTAGAAGCATCGATACTAATAGCAGGACTAGAAGCATCGATACTAATAGCAGGACAAGAAGCACTGATACTAATAGCAGGACTAGAAGCATGGATACTAATAGCAGGACTAGAAGCATTGATACTAATAGCAGGACTAGAAGCATTGATACTAACAGCAGGACTAGAAGCATCGATACTAACAGCAGGACTAGAAGCATCGATACTAATAGCAGGACTAAAAGCATTGATACTAATAGCAGGACTAGAAGCATCGATACTAATAGCAGGACTAGAAGCATCGATACTAATAGCAGGACTAGAAGTAGGTGATACTAATAGCAGGACTAGAAGCATCGATACTAATAGCAGGACTAGAAGCATCGATACGAATAGCAGGACTAGAAGCATCGATACTAATAGCAGGACTAAAAGCATTGATACTAACAGCAGGACTAGAAGCATTGATACTAACAGCAGGACTAGAAGCATCGATACTAATAGCAGGACTAGAAGCATTGATACTAATAGCAGGACTAGAAGCATTGATACTAATAGCAGGACTAGAAGCATCGATACTAATAGCAGGACTAGAAGCATCGATACTAATAGCAGGACTAGAAGCATCGATACTAATAGCAGGACTAGAAGCATTGATACTAATAGCAGGACTAGAAGCATCGATACTAATAGCAGGACTAGAAGCATCGATACTAATAGCAGGACTAGAAGCATCGATACTAATAGCAGGACTAGAAGCATCGATACTAATAGCAGGACTAGAAGCATCGATACTAATAGCAGGACTAGAAGCACTGATACTAATAGCAGGACTAGAAGCATCGATACTAATAGCAGGACTAGAAGCATCGATACTAATAGCAGGACTAGAAGCATTGATACTAATAGCAGGACTAGAAGCATCGATACTAATAGCAGTACTAGAAGCATCGATACTAATAGCAGGACTAGAAGCATCGATACTAATAGCAGGACTAGAAGCATCGATACTAATAGCAGGACTAGAAGCATCGATACTAATAGCAGGACTAGAAGCATCGATACTAATAGCAGGACTAGAAGCATCGATACTAATAGCAGGACTAGAAGCATCGATACTAATAGCAGGACTAGAAGCATCGATACTAATAGCAGGACTAGAAGCATCGATACTAATAGCAGGACTAGAAGCATCGATACTAATAGCAGGACTAGAAGCATTGATACCAATAGCAGGACTAGAAGCATCGATACTAATAGCAGGACTAGAAGCATCGATACTAATAGCAGGACTAGAAGCATCGATACTAATAGCAGGACTAGAAGCATCGATACTAATAGCAGGACTAGAAGCATCGATACTAATAGCAGGACTAGAAGCATGGATACTAATAGCAGGACTAGAAGCATCGATACTAATAGCAGTACTAGAAGCATCGATACTAATAGCAGGACTAGAAGCATCGATACTAATAGCAGGACTAGAAGCATCGATACTAATAGCAGGACTAGAAGCATCGATACTAATAGCAGGACTAGAAGCATCGATACTAATAGCAGGACTAGAAGCATCGATACTAATAGCAGGACTAGAAGCATCGATACTAATAGCAGGACTAGAAGCATGGATACTAATAGCAGGACTAGAAGCATGGATACTAATAGCAGGACTAGAAGCATCGATACTAATAGCAGTACTAGAAGCATCGATACTAATAGCAGGACTAGAAGCATCGATACTAATAGCAGGACTAGAAGCATCGATACTAGTAGCAGGACTAGAAGCATCGATACTAATAGCAGGACTAGAAGCATCGATACTAATAGCAGGACTAGAAGCATCGATACTAATAGCAGGACTAGAAGCATCGATACTAATAGCAGGACTAGAAGCATCGATACTAATAGCAGGACTAGAAGCATCGATACTAATAGGACTAGAAGCATCGATACTAATAGCAGGACTAGAAGCATCGATACTAATATCAGGACTAGAAGCATCGATACTAATAGCAGGACTAGAAGCATCGATACTAATAGCAGGACTAGAAGCATCGATACTAACAGCAGGACTAGAAGCATTGATACTAACAGCAGGACTAGAAGCATCGATACTAATAGCAGGACTAGAAGCATTGATACTAATAGCAGGACTAGAAGCATTGATACTAATAGCAGGACTAGAAGCATCGATACTAATAGCAGGACTAGAAGCATTGATACTAATAGCAGGACTAGAAGCATCGATACTAATAGCAGGACTAGAAGCATCGATACTAATAGCAGGACTAGAAGCATCGATACTAATAGCAGGACTAGAAGCATTGATACTAATAGCAGGACTAGAAGCATCGATACTAATAGCAGGACTAGAAGCATCGATACTAATAGCAGGACTAGAAGCATCGATACTAATAGCAGGACTAGAAGCATCGATACTAATAGCAGGACTAGAAGCATCGATACTAATAGCAGGACTAGAAGCATCGATACTAATAGCAGGACTAGAAGCATTGATACTAATAGCAGGACTAGAAGCATCGATACTAATAGCAGGACTAGAAGCATCGATACTAATAGCAGGACTAGAAGCATGGATACTAATAGCAGGACTAGAAGCATTGATACTAATAGCAGGACTAGAAGCATTGATACTAATAGCAGGACTAGAAGCATCGATACTAATAGCAGGACTAGAAGCATCGATACTAATAGCAGGACTAGAAGCACTGATACTAATAGCAGGACTAGAAGCATTGATACTAATAGCAGGACTAGAAGCATCGATACTAATAGCAGGACTAGAAGCATTGATACTAATAGCAGGACTAGAAGCATTGATACTAATAGCAGGACTAGAAGCATTGATACTAATAGCAGGACTAGAAGCACTGATACTAATAGCAGGACTAGAAGCACTGATACTAATAGCAGGACTAGAAACACTGATACTAATAGCAGGACTAGAAGCATCGATACTAATAGCAGGACTAGAAGCATCGATACTAATAGCAGGACTAGAAGCATCGATACCAATAGCAGGACTAGAAGCATCCATACTAATAGCAGGAGTAGAAGCATTGATACTAATAGCAGGACTAGAAGCATTGATACTAATAGCAGGACTAGAAGCATTGCTACTAATAGCAGGACTAGAAGCATCGATACTAATAGCAGGACTAGAAGCATCGATACTAATAGCAGGACTAGAAGCATCGATACTAATAGCAGGACTAGAAGCATCGATACTAATAGCAGGACTAGAAGCATCGATACTAATAGCAGGACTGGAAGCATCGATACTAATAGCAGGACTAGAAGCATCGATACTAATAGCAGGACTAGAAGCATCGATACTAATAGCAGGACTAGAAGCATCGATACTAATAGCAGGACTAGAAGCATCGATACTAATAGCAGGACTAGAAGCATCGATACTAATAGCAGGACTAGAAGCATCGATACTAATAGCAGGACTAGAAGCATCGATACTAATAGCAGGACTAGAAGCATCGATACTAATAGCAGGACTAGAAGCATCGATACTAATAGCAGGACTAGAAGCATCGATACTAATAGCAGGACTAGAAGCATCGATACTAATAGCAGGACTAGAAGCATCGATACTAATAGCAGGACTAGAAGCATCGATACTAATAGCAGGACTAGAAGCATCGATACTAATAGCAGGACTAGAAGCATGGATACTAATAGCAGGACTAGAAGCATCGATACTAATAGCAGGACTAGAAGCATCGATACTAATAGCAGGACTAGAAGCATCGATACTAATAGCAGGACTAGAAGCATCGATACTAATAGCAGGACTAGAAGCATCGATACTAATAGCAGGACTAGAAGCATCGATACTAATAGCAGGACTAGAAGCATCGATACTAATAGCAGGACTAGAAGCATCGATGCTAATAGCAGGACTAGAAGCATCGATACTAATAGCAGGACTAGAAGCATCGATACTAATAGCAGGACTAGAAGCATCGATACTAATAGCAGGACTAGAAGCATCGATACTAATAGCAGGACTAGAAGCATCGATATTAATAGCAGGACTAGAAGCATCGATACTAATAGCAGGACTAGAAGCATCGATACTAATAGCAGGACTAGAAGCATCGATACTAATAGCAGGACTGGAAGCATCGATACTAATAGCAGGACTAGAAGCATCGATACTAATAGCAGGACTAGAAGCATCGATACTAATAGCAGGACTAGAAGCATCGATACTAATAGCAGGACTAGAAGCATCGATACTAATAGCAGGACTAGAAGCATCGATACTAATAGCAGGACTAGAAGCATCGATACTAATAGCAGGACTAGAAGCATCGATACTAATAGCAGGACTAGAAGCATCGATACTAATAGCAGGACTAGAAGCATCGATACTAATAGCAGGACTAGAAGCATCGATACTAATAGCAGGACTAGAAGCATCGATACTAATAGCAGGACTAGAAGCATCGATACTAATAGCAGGACTAGAAGCATCGATACTAATAGCAGGACTAGAAGCATCGATACTAATAGCAGGACTAGAAGCATCGATACTAATAGCAGGACTAGAAGCATCGATACTAATAGCAGGACTAGAAGCATCGATACTAATAGCAGGACTAGAAGCATCGATACTAATAGCAGGACTAGAAGCATTGATACTAATAGCAGGACTAGAAGCATCGATACTAATAGCAGGACTAGAAGCATCGATACTAATAGCAGGACTAGAAGCATCGATACTAATAGCAGGACTAGAAGCATCGATACTAATAGCAGGACTAGAAGCATCGATACTAATAGCAGGACTAGAAGCATCGATACTAATAGCAGGACTAGAAGCATCGATACTAATAGCAGGACTAGAAGCATTGATACTAATAGCAGGACTAGAAGCATCGATACTAATAGCAGGACTAGAAGCATTGATACTAATAGAAATGATTAACACATTACTGTAAAATATCAAATATTATTAATCTGATTGACGTAAGAGACTAGAGGTATAATATTTCATGGCATTTATGGATTAGGAGTGAGAGATAGTTTGTCATGTTCTATATGTTCTAGTTATTTGAATGACTCCTCCCATAATATGTCAAGTTAACATACAGTTGCTTATTTATGCCTCATATATCCTACACTTATTCAGCCTGTTTATTTATTTGAAATTGCCTTTCTAATGTCTATTCTTGCTGTTGGATTTTATCAAATACATTTCCCCCAAAAATGCGACTTATACTCCAGTGCGACTTATATGTGTTTTTCTTCTTTATTATGCATTATAGGCAGGTGCGACTTATACTCTGAAAAATGTGGTATGCCGCGCCTTTTTTCCCCTGCTTTGTACACCGCGGCTAATAAAATGGTGCTCACTTACGTGTCTTCCTTGGCAGACGACCATAATTGACGGCCAAAAACGGAGCCATGCCGCTGAATAGGTGTGTTACTGTTTGTCCTACAGTGCCCTCTTTTGGACGACTTTGCTCACTGCATGTGCCGCAGTTCTCTTTGGACTCAGCTTTCAACCTTTTTTTTTTCTAATTGTCCATAACGTTTCTACTCGTATGAATTATCCGTTCATCACTCCAAGCAACATTTGTAAGTTTTACAATATCCATCCATCCATTTTCTACTGCTTGTCCCTTTTCGAGGTCGCGGAGGGTGCTGGAGCCTATCTCAGCTGCGTTCCATAAGACTTCTCACTTACTGAGCTTGTGTTGCTCGCATTAGCTAATATGCTAAGACGTCTAGGGGTGTCTTTGTTAGTATTAGATAGATAGTTAGATAGTACTTTATTGATTCCTTCAGGGAAATTAAAATTCCAGCAGCAGTGTACAGAGTTGAGATCAATTTAAAAAAAAGTAAAAAGTAAATAATGGGGGTTTAAATGGAAACAAAATAGAGAAATGTTACAATAAGAATAACAACTAAAAAGCAACAATGGGAATACAAATATAACAGTAAAATAAGAATATAAGAAGACAAAGTAGGCAGTATTGTGCTGTTATTGTTTTGCATCCTAGTACCCCCGAGTACAGTAGCATTCTTTATGTATTCTTTCAGTTTTGTAAAATCACTCAAACGTTAGCGTGGAGTTATTGAGTCTGTGTTGCTGATTGGAGAACTGGTTTCCACAGCTAGTGGGTCCACGACCATGGCTTCTGTTTTGTTTGAGCCGCTGTTTTGCTGCCCTGTTACAGACACTCTCTGGACACAACGAAGCTATGGAAATAAACATTTAGCAAATCTTCTTATGTAAATATATGTGCTTATAGTCTGCTGCGGTTAATATATGGAAAATAGTTTTTTTCTTCTAAAATGTAGTGGGTGCAGCTTACATACTGCTGATGTCCATTGTCCGGAACACATGGTAGATTTATTTTTAAATAGATTTTTGAAAAAGATAAATTGGTTTATAACTGGCATAAATAAGAATCTCGCATCACTGCAAACTCTATTCACTCTGAAAGTCCCATCATAATGTGTTTTTTTTTTTTTTTTTTTCCCTCAAATGTGGTACTGAAGCAGTAGTCTGAAAATGGATGCAAACACTTGTCTAGTCAGTGTCACAAAGAGAGCTTAGGGTTCCCCTGCTGGGAATGTGGTGTGTGCCTGAAGGTCCAAATGAGGGCTTGTGGTGTGTGCCTGAAGGTCCAAATGAGGGCTTGTGGTGTGTGCCTGAAGGTCCAAATGAGGGCTTGTGGTGTGTGCCTGAAGGTCCAAATGAGGGCTTGTGGTGTGTGCCTGAAGGTCCAAATGAGGGCTTGTGGTGCCTGAAGGTCCACTTTGGCTCCCAAATGTCTTCTTTGTGTGCTATGGTCAGCAAGCGTGACGTGGGGACGGAGATCCGCTGTTTAACCATGGATGGGTGTGTCCATTCCACCGGTGAAAGGTCCACACTAAAGGAGACATGAAGACAATAGCTGAGCTTTGTCGTGCAAGTGGGAGGTGACTTTGTGCTGTGCAAACACACCTTTGGACTGAGGCTGACATTCCTGGCAGGCTGTAGAACACACCTTCAGGTGTGGGCCTAGGAATGTTTGGACCTGTGTGGGTCTTCTGCACCACAGTCTGTTGGACCTGTGTGGGTCTTCTGCACCACAGTCTGTTGGACCTGTGTGGGTCTTCTGCACCACAGTCTGTTGGACCTGTGTGGGTCTTCTGCACCACAGTCTGTTGGACCTGCGCGGGTCTTCTGCACCACAGTCTGTTGGACCTGCGCGGGTCTTCTGCACCACAGTCTGTTGGACCTGCGCGGGTCTTCTGCACCACAGTCTGTTGGACCTGTGTGGGTCTTCTGCACCACAGTCTGTTGGACCTGTGTGGGTCTTCTGCACCACAGTCTGTTGGACCTGTGTAGGTCTTCTGCACCACAGTCTGTTGGACCTGTGTGGGTCTTCTGCACCACAGTCTGTTGGACCTGTGTAGGTCTTCTGCACCACAGTCTGTTGGACCTGTGTGGGTCTTCTGCACCACAGTCTGTTGGACCTGTGTAGGTCTTCTGCACCACAGTCTGTTGGACTTGTGTGGGTCTTCTGCACCACAGTCTGTTGGACTTGTGTGGGTCTTCTGCACCACAGTCTGTTGGACTTGTGTGGGTCTTCTGCACCACAGTCTGTTGGACCTGTGTGGGTCTTCTGTACCACAGTCTGTTGGACCTGTGTAGGTCTTCTGCACCACAGTCTGTTGGACCTGTGTAGGTCTTCTGCACCACAGTCTGTTGGACCTGTGTAGGTCTTCTGCACCACAGTCTGTTGGACCTGTGTAGGTCTTCTGCACCACAGTCTGTTGGACCTGTGTGGGTCTTCTGTACCACAGTCTGTTGGACCTGTGTGGGTCTTCTGCACCACAGTCTGTTGGACTTGTGTGGGTCTTCTGCACCACAGTCTGTTGGACTTGTGTGGGTCTTCTGCACCACAGTCTGTTGGACCTGTGTGGGTCTTCTGTACCACAGTCTGTTGGACCTGTGTAGGTCTTCTGCACCACAGTCTGTTGGACCTGTGTGGGTCTTCTGCACCACAGTCTGTTGGACCTGCGTGGGTCTTCTGCACCACAGTCTGTTGGACCTGTGTGGGTCTTCTGCACCACAGTCTGTTGGACCTGTGTGGGTCTTCTGCACCATAGTCTGTTGGACCTGCGTGGGTCTTCTGCACCATAGTCTGTTGGACCTGCGTGGGTCTTCTGTACCACAGTCTGTTGGACCTGTGTGGGTCTTCTGCACCACAGTCTGTTGGACCTGTGTGGGTCTTCTGCACCACAGTCTGTTGGACCTGTGTGGGTCTTCTGCACCACAGTCTGTTGGACCTGTGTGGGTCTTCTGCACCACAGTCTGTTGGACCTGTGTGGGTCTTCTGCACCACAGTCTGTTGGACCTGCGTGGGTCTTCTGCACCACAGTCTGTTGGACCTGTGTGGGTCTTCTGCACCACAGTCTGTTGGACCTGTGTGGGTCTTCTGCACCACAGTCTGTTGGACCTGTGTGGGTCTTCTGCACCATAGTCTGTTGGACCTGCGTGGGTCTTCTGCACCATAGTCTGTTGGACCTGCGTGGGTCTTCTGTACCACAGTCTGTTGGACCTGTGTGGGTCTTCTGTACCACAGTCTGTTGGACCTGTGTAGGTCTTCTGCACCACAGTCTGTTGGACCTGTGTGGGTCTTCTGCACCACAGTCTGTTGGACCTGTGTGGGTCTTCTGCACCACAGTCTGTTGGACCTGTGTGGGTCTTCTGCACCACAGTCTGTTGGACCTGTGTGGGTCTTCTGCACCACAGTCTGTTGGACCTGCGTGGGTCTTCTGCACCACAGTCTGTTGGACCTGCGTGGGTCTTCTGTACCACAGTCTGTTGGACCTGTGTGGGTCTTCTGCACCACAGTCTGTTGGACCTGCGTGGGTCTTCTGCACCACAGTCTGTTGGACCTGCGTGGGTCTTCTGTACCACAGTCTGTTGGACCTGTGTGGGTCTTCTGTACCACAGTCTGTTGGACCTGTGTGGGTCTTCTGCACCACAGTCTGTTGGACCTGTGTGGGTCTTCTGTACCACAGTCTGTTGGACCTGTGTGGGTCTTCTGCACCACAGTCTGTTGGACCTGTGTGGGTCTTCTGCACCACAGTCTGTTGGACCTGTGTGGGTCTTCTGTACCACAGTCTGTTGGACCTGTGTGGGTCTTCTGTACCACAGTCTGTTGGACCTGTGTGGGTCTTCTGTACCACAGTCTGTTGGACCTGTGTGGGTCTTCTGTACCACAGTCTGTTGGACCTGTGTGGGTCTTCTGCACCACAGTCTGTTGGACCTGTGTGGGTCTTCTGTACCACAGTCTGTTGGACCTGTGTGGGTCTTCTGCACCACAGTCTGTTGGACCTGTGTGGGTCTTCTGCACCACAGTCTGTTGGACCTGTGTGGGTCTTCTGCACCACAGTCTGTTGGACCTGCGTGGGTCTTCTGCACCACAGTCTGTTGGACCTGTGTGGGTCTTCTGCACCACAGTCTGTTGGACCTGTGTGGGTCTTCTGCACCACAGTCTGTTGGACCTGTGTGGGTCTTCTGCACCATAGTCTGTTGGACCTGCGTGGGTCTTCTGCACCATAGTCTGTTGGACCTGCGTGGGTCTTCTGTACCACAGTCTGTTGGACCTGTGTGGGTCTTCTGTACCACAGTCTGTTGGACCTGTGTAGGTCTTCTGCACCACAGTCTGTTGGACCTGTGTGGGTCTTCTGCACCACAGTCTGTTGGACCTGTGTGGGTCTTCTGCACCACAGTCTGTTGGACCTGTGTGGGTCTTCTGCACCACAGTCTGTTGGACCTGTGTGGGTCTTCTGCACCACAGTCTGTTGGACCTGCGTGGGTCTTCTGCACCACAGTCTGTTGGACCTGCGTGGGTCTTCTGTACCACAGTCTGTTGGACCTGTGTGGGTCTTCTGCACCACAGTCTGTTGGACCTGCGTGGGTCTTCTGCACCACAGTCTGTTGGACCTGCGTGGGTCTTCTGTACCACAGTCTGTTGGACCTGTGTGGGTCTTCTGTACCACAGTCTGTTGGACCTGTGTGGGTCTTCTGCACCACAGTCTGTTGGACCTGTGTGGGTCTTCTGTACCACAGTCTGTTGGACCTGTGTGGGTCTTCTGCACCACAGTCTGTTGGACCTGTGTGGGTCTTCTGCACCACAGTCTGTTGGACCTGTGTGGGTCTTCTGTACCACAGTCTGTTGGACCTGTGTGGGTCTTCTGTACCACAGTCTGTTGGACCTGTGTGGGTCTTCTGTACCACAGTCTGTTGGACCTGTGTGGGTCTTCTGTACCACAGTCTGTTGGACCTGTGTGGGTCTTCTGTACCACAGTCTGTTGGACCTGTGTGGGTCTTCTGCACCACAGTCTGTTGGACCTGTGTGGGTCTTCTGCACCACAGTCTGTTGGACCTGTGTGGGTCTTCTGTACCACAGTCTGTTGGACCTGTGTGGGTCTTCTGTACCACAGTCTGTTGGACCTGCGTGGGTCTTCTGCACCACAGTCTGTTGGACCTGCGTGGGTCTTCTGTACCACAGTCTGTTGGACCTGTGTGGGTCTTCTGTACCACAGTCTGTTGGACCTGTGTGGGTCTTCTGTACCACAGTCTGTTGGACCTGTGTGGGTCTTCTGTACCACAGTCTGTTGGACCTGTGTGGGTCTTCTGCACCACAGTCTGTTGGACCTGTGTGGGTCTTCTGCACCACAGTCTGTTGGACCTGTGTGGGTCTTCTGCACCACAGTCTGTTGGACCTGCGTGGGTCTTCTGCACCACAGTCTGTTGGACCTGTGTGGGTCTTCTGCACCACAGTCTGTTGGACCTGTGTGGGTCTTCTGCACCACAGTCTGTTGGACCTGTGTGGGTCTTCTGCACCACAGTCTGTTGGACCTGTGTGGGTCTTCTGTACCACAGTCTGTTGGACCTGTGTGGGTCTTGTGTACCACAGTCTGTTGGACCTGTGTGGGTCTTCTGCACCACAGTCTGTTGGACCTGCGCGGGTCTTCTGCACCATAGTCTGTTGGACCTGTGTGGGTCTTCTGTACCCCAATCTGTTGGACCTGCGTGGGTCTTCTGTACCACAGTCTGTTGGACCTGTGTGGGTCTTCTGTACCACAGTCTGTTGGACCTGTGTGGGTCTTCTGCACCACAGTCTGTTGGACCTGTGTGGGTCTTCTGTACCACAGTCTGTTGGACCTGCGTGGGTCTTCTGTACCACAGTCTGTTGGACCTGTGTGGGTCTTCTGTACCACAGTCTGTTGGACCTGTGTGGGTCTTCTGCACCACA